>NW_017307491.1:330409-358358 GCF_000935625.1 Nanorana parkeri | reverse complement strand
ATTTTTATTGTTTATATATATAATATAATTGTATTTATTGTATATATATATATATATATATATATATATATATTTTATTATCACTTGAGTCCCAAAGCCTTTTTCTCCCTAAATCTCCTCGAGTCCCAGAGCTTTTTATATTGGTTCATTGATGTCTGTCTCGTTATAGCTCATTAGGTTTTATAATTAGTGATGGGCCGAACGGCCGAAAAGTTCGAATACGAACTCGAACCTAATGCAATGGGGGTCGAACTTTCGAAAATGATTGTGCCCTTTCAATGTGCTTATATGCAAGCATAAAAGGTGTAAGTCTTTAACCAATTAGAGCTTCAGAGGGCTTTTTGCAGTATGGGATGTTGCGCGGTTGAACAAACCGTGAACATCCCATAAAGTTTGGCGACCGCGCGAACGGCCAATGTTCGATTCAAACTCATGGCTTTTTTTTGACTGATAGGGCTTTAATTTGTATGTTCTGTTTAAACATTTTGTGGTAGGTAAAATTAGATGTTATGCAGTGGCTCAACTTGGCCTGGGTGATTGGTATGCGCCTGCAACCTCTAATAAAACAATTTTCAACTGTGCTGACATTGTAGATCCTGATGTCAGTAATGCCACATTGCCATGCAGGTGCAAACATTTCTTCCTTATTGTGCCTTCCTGCTGAAAGAAAGAAGAATAATTACACCTTTTCCTTCCCTATGTTTCTATTACATATAGAAACACAAGGTTTTGTAATCTACCCTAATGTATTATATAAGTTGTTTGTTTTTTTTAAACAGATAGGGCTTTAATTTGAAAGCAGATTTGGATATACATATTTTTATTGGGAATAATTAGTAGAAATTTAGAAAACAATGCCCAAATCAATGTTTTTAAAATGTACACACTAACAAATAATTGCCCCAAACTATAAATAACAGTCTGCTGATTAAAATGATACATGGTTAGTCAGGTTGAAAAAACATTCAAGTACCTCAAAGTTCAACCAAAAGAGAGCAAAAAAAGATGAATAAATAGAAGCTCCATAAACAGAACCCTGTACCCACAGTTGTTTACAGGCGAGGGGGGAAAACCCTATAAAGCATGGTCAAATTTGCTCCTTATTTTTCTATTTTCTTTCACAATTGTTTTATTTACTTTTTATCGTCATAGGGGAACAGCTCTGTCCCAGCCTTCATATGCAAAGAAAGGGCCATGACGTCACTTGTGACATCACTACAGTCCTGATGTACATATGAGAGCACAGTGTTTATATCTGCTTCTACAACTTGCTCCTATGGAGCATTCTGTAGAAGCATCTAAAGCCCAGGAGCTCCTGGCTTAGCGATGGACATGTTAAAAAGGCAGCTGGGACTGAAGTAGTCAAGCTAAAGCACTCAGCTTCACATCCCCCAAATCCCTTCACATCAGCATACCCTAGTTATTGCCAAAATATTCAAAATATAGAATTTAGGTATGCTAGTGTCAGGACAGTATGAGAGGACTTGAATAGGCAGCACATAGAAAGACACAAGGTTGGCTGTATCTTGCAATAAAAATGAAGTACATTATATGAGAGACCATAGCCACTAATATTGTTCAGTGGCTGGACATTATGTAAGCAGCTTTGACATTATGTAAGCAACAGGCTGAAATATAAGAGGGATAGACTAGGCAGATTTATTCTTAACATTAGCACTGGAGTGTATTATCTGTGTATTATCAATAACCACAAACTTAAAGGCACAATGCAGGTGTACCCTGCAGCAAACATTAGACATTTTGCAGCTGAAGTCCAGCTACGGAAACATTGTGTACACCTTCACAATGCCTGGGCACCAGAATTACAGTGCTGGAACACCAGAATAGGCTAGCAGAGGTGACAGGAGCTGGTTGGCAGGCATCTTTTTTTTTTTGAAGGGGGGAGCCGACAATTAAAAAATTAGTCTGTAGCATCAGCAGCAGGGATTTTCTAGTCATTGGTAGTCCAAGACTGGTTCATTTTAATGAAGGTAAGCTGGTCCATACTGCCGGGGGACATGTCAATTTGCTTCTCTGTAACAAAACCTCCTGCGGTGTATATTTGTATGCATGAAGCTAGAATATACTGTAGGCTGTTCAAAAGTAAAACCTATAATGTTTAAAACAGTTAAATGCTTTTCGGTTTACAGATGGTATTTCTTTCCATGGTACTTGTTTCTTTCTGCATTCAACTGGGTACTGTTATTCAGAAAAGCATCAAAGCCTATTTGCAAGACATATGGAACTATGTGGAGGTATGCCATGCTCTGAATATTTTTGTTATGTTCCTTTTAAACAAGTAAATCTAAAATCCTCTGTCTTGCAAAAAGTTAGTTTGCATTAGAGTATAAATAATGTTCAAGTGTCCCCCATTTCATATTCAAGATTCATGTGCAGTGATATTCAAGCACTTTGCAACTGCTATCCTCCAAGCTGAAATGATGCTTTGGTAATAAAATAAATGTTAAAAAAGGAAGTAGCTTTGAGTTATGTGGCTCCCTTTGTTTGTAGCTTGGCACCTCAGCCATCACTGCCTTTTATCACTTTACCAACTGCATTGCATTTTTCCAGTGCAGCAGTAGAAAAGGCAATTTGCCTTGTTATAAATGGGCTCAGTTCACACCACCATGTTGTGTTGGAGGGCACTGAAAAAAATTACTGCATACAGTACTCTCTTTTTTTGCGCTGTGGGCCATGAACTGGTACAATCGCTCACACTTCGCTGTGCCCATAGAACATCTAAGCAAAAAAAAATGTACAGTGCAATGTGCTGGGATCGGCTTATTGGCACTGCAACTGGTAACGCACACCAGCAGCTTTGCGCTGTAGAGCAGCTGCTGCTGTGAATGCAGCTTTAATAAAAAAAACATTAGCAGCATAGTGGCTATGGAGTCAGGACTCTTGCTTTACGGAGTTATTTTTTTCTTTCTTTATTACAGGTATTTATATAGCGCCGACAATTTTACGCAGCGCTTTACATAGTTCATAGTATGCACATTCACATCAGTCCCTACCCTCAAGGAGCTTACAATCTAAGGTCCCTATCTCACATGCATACATCGAGGGCCAACTTAAACAGGAGCCAATTAACCTACTAGCATGTCTTTGGCGTGTGGGAGGAAACCGGAGTACCCGGAGAAAACCCATGCAAGCACAGGGAGAACAGGGCAAACTCCTTGCAGTTAGTGACCTGGCCGGGATTCTAGTGCTGCAAGGCAGTAGTGCTAACCACTACGCCACTGTGCTGCCCATGTTGTTATGATCTGAGTTATGATCTGATTTAAATTTTCACTAAGGGCCTTATTTGCATAGTACTTATGTATTCTCCCCATGTTTGCATGCATTTCTTCTGGATACTCCCATAAACCAAAACCAGACTTGTAGGTTATTGTCTATATATGTGTCTATATGATTGTGGAGGGATATTAAAGCGTACTGTATGCAAAGCCAAAACTTTTATTTTTGGTATTGGGTAGTGTATGGAAGGGCTTTTTTTTTCTTTTTGGTGGCTTTGGCTCTGCTGAGTAGGATTCACCCACTCTTTTGGTCCTGGTGACTATTGCCTGTACTCATCACCCACTCTATCCCAAATGAAAACATTTTGTCTTTACATACACTTTAAAGGCTAAGTTGCTTTCAAGAGCAATGACTGATGTGAATTTTTCTATATACTCTACTGTGCTGTGAAATATGTTGATGCTAGATAAAAGAATAAAATAAAAATAAACATCTTAAAAAGCTGAACAGTTTCCACCATCAACTTAACAATACTCTGAGAAGAATAGGATACATGCAATCCGGCCTGCTACGGGGTCTATTTATTCATATTTGAATGGAGCGGTGTTAGGGCATTACCTTTGAATTTCATAACATCATCTGCTTTAAATGTTTCAAAAACAGAGTTTATGGGCATAGATTTTTTTTTTTTTAAAGTGTATTAAAATTAATATAAAATGTGTTCCTAAAAATTACAGTACTTTTAGGTCATATCTGTTGAATGAGTTGTTTTGAGTCTTCTGAGCACTGGTAATGTAATAAGAAATTCTGTTATATTTCTTATTTGTTACTCTACAAGCAGTTTAACTGTACAGCATGTAGATTTATATACTTTCTGGCTGATGTAGGCTCATTATAAGTTCATTATTGTCCAATACACATTTTCAGTTCTATTCTATGTAGAAATATTATATTATAAGAACAGTTCCAGAGAGCATTGCTGTGATAGGCATCATAATTTGCTTTCCCCACTTTTCTCTCTGTGGTCATGTTTTGCCAAAGTTATTTTTCATTTAAATTTTGGATGCAACCAGAGTAAAACCTCTGTCTGTTTTGTATGGCTGTCTGTATGTCTACTGGGGAAACTTTCCCTCACTTGATAGCTGATGGTAGGCTTTAAACAGTTAGAAAAATGTCTTAATATACATTGCAAATTCCATGTAAATGAAAAACATTTCTGTTATGCAGGTATCAATAATCGTGTTCAGCTTGTGTTATTTCATTAGCCGGTTCTACTATTTCATGTTTGTTGTTGACCTTGTTGATCATCTTCAGAGAGGATTTTTCAGACAATTCATAAATGTCAGCTTGATTGCGGATTATGAAAAGGTAAGATATTTTTGCTACATATTTAGCTTCTTGTTATGCTGATTAGCAGTAATTAGCAGGTGGCTTTATTTACCCCAAATTATGTCCATTGTTACTGACACTGGTGGAAGGAAAATGTAAAACCCAATTTCAGTTAGAAGCCATTTTATCTAAGCAACGAGCATTGATAAAACTGCAGTAAATTCAACATATCCCTTTTCAAGTTGTATATAAATATGGTTGGTTAATGTTGAAACACAAAAATACAGGGACTGAATGAGGTGGTGATTTTGTAAAACTCTTTGTTATAGGAAATCATATTCTGCTAAAATGTGAAATGATGAAAACATGATTTAGGATCATTAGCACCTCCTTTTTTCCTCCATAACAAGCAAGTTAAGGGATTAAAAGTCATGTTGCAAATAAAGGTATACCAAAGACCCGGGTTGTGAGGAATCTTAAAGATTCTTAAAGATTTTGTTATGGCTATCCATTCATCCATTGTATTTTGAATTTTAAACAAATTGCAATGTTCCAAGGGAAGTACTTTCAGTACTATGTGCATAACCTGAAACTTTACTGCAATCATGGCTAGTTTGGTAGTTCCTGCTCCTAGACCAGCTGTCTTTGGCCACCTCCTTCTTCCCTAGTTGGCTGGATGGCTGGCGTTAGCATCACAGTAACAAGATCAAACACCATAGCCATACAAGGCATACCGATGCTGGAGATGGAAGGAGAGACTGAAAGACATTATTTGCCAGTGCACTACTGACAACTTTAACAGGAGGGCAAACTCATCCTATTCTGACAGCAGAATTGTTCTATGTGTACAGACCTAGAATTGGTGAACTGTGCAGTATACAATATAACACCAAGAAAAATTAACAAATGGTAAAGAGACAGGAACAATGGGGACCCAGTGTGATTGCACTGACAGGCAAAGAGTGAGTTTGAAACTTTTTATTATACAAAGGAATTTGTTACTCACAGTCAGCAACATGATGTGTGGGCGGTTGTGTGATGTCCCTAGCAGTTTTGCATTCCTGCGCTATGGAAAAAAAAGGAAGAGTTGTCAAAAATACCTAATTTTGAAGAATGATAATATGCAAAAAATTATTAAAATGTGTAGGTATAAATGTATGCAAAATTTTAATCAATATGGCTTACCATTTGTTTTTCTACTCCTATAGTGGATTCGGCATTTGCATGGGATCATTTTATTTTTTATGACATTTAAGTTAATAAAGATGCTCCATTGTTATAGAATGATGGCTCCTTGTATAGCTAAATTTCACCGCTCTTGCTCCAGCTCAGCATTTACCATGGTAAGAATATTCTTCTATCGTTTCACTTCAACATAACTTAATTGAGTCCCTACATTTCTGCAAAACAAAAGTGACACTTATATTTCAAATAAACTGCACTTTGTAAGGATATGTAAAATGTGAAAAAAAATGTGAGCTATAAAAAAAAGTGGTGGCAGCATCACCAACTTTCCTCTGCAGCCTATCATGCAGCATTTTATTCCTAGCAGCTATAGTGGCTGCAAAGGGTGACAATGCTGCAGTGATTTTCCTGCTGAAACACTGCTGGCAGCCTCTTTGGGGAAATAGTTTTTACTAAAAACATCACCAGGAATTTATTTAATGTTGAAGGGTAATAGTAATTATATAATGTCTGAGAAAGGCAGCTTAACATATATTTTTAATGAATGTCTGCAGTTCTATCTTAAAGCGCACCTTTCCCCTCAAAAATCAAATTCTACCAATGCATCCCTCTATGCATGATAATAATAACATGTCAGGTGTAAAATGCTGTCATTTTGAAATACTTGCATAGCATTTACTTCCTGCTTTGAAAGGGCAAAAAAGACTTCAGTTTGCCAAAACAATGCACACTGGGATTGCCTTCTAATTAGCATGAAAATCAACTAGTCATTTTTTTAATTCATTTTTGTTTTTGCCATTATTACCTTGCATTTTTATGCCTAATCACTCTTAAGCTGGCCATACAACTATAGATTTTCTGCAGACTTTCTATGGTCAGATGGAAAAAGTGCAACAGATTCCTCCATCTACGCTAAACTGTGTGGATAGAGCAATCTCCCACTGGGCCAAGCTTCAGTATCTTGCTAGTCGGCTCCGCTGGCTCTCGAAATACCTGAACAATGCCTGCATCCAATCAGATAGTTCAAGTATTTTGTCAGCCAACAGAAAAAAAAAAAAAAAAAGTTAAAAAAATTATAAAAAGTAGTAAATAAATAAATAAATAAAAAACCCATCCTGGAGGCGGGTAGGGTGACGTCACACACCTGTTGGGTGGGAACAATTTTTTGCTTTTGCCCCGGGCACAAAAGGAGCTAGCTACAGCTCTGGCATCACAAGTGTTTATCAACCTTTTTATTTTAATTTACAGCTGATGCTTGGCATTAACTTGAGTGTCTAAACCTGTTGTTGACCAGTATTCCGAAGTCATTCTTTATCTCTGTTTTTCCCTATATTTTATTTAATGTGAATGGGATAATGCTATCCACCTGGCCATTTACCTGCTTGTTTTGGCATTTTGTAAAAATACTTTGGTAACATCCTACTATTTGATATATGAAATATCATGATTTGTAATAATTTTACAAAATGTTGTGTCATTCGCCAAATCCAATTAATGCCCAGATTATTATTAAACATGTTGGAAAGAACGGGACATAGCACCAATTCCTGTGATACACCCCTGCTGAACTTAGCCTTTTTAGAATATATTCTGTTATTTACTACCCTTAGCTGTCATTTGAACAATTTTTGTACTCCTGTATAAACAACTGTATTTGAAAGAGCTCCAGGCAGAAATAATCTTAACACCCTGCAGGGGGCTGATCCTCCCTGCAGGGGACTAGAGAGAACTACAAATCCCTGGGAAACATTATACAGCAATACAGAATACCACAAGCTACAGAGGACTAGTAATCCCAGCAATAGATTATACTATAATACAATGTACAGGATGGAAGCGGGGGCAGATGTACAGGATGTCTGCGGGGGCAGATGTACAGGATGTCTGCAGGGGCAGATGTACAGGATGGCAGCAGGGGCAGATGTACAGGATGGCAGCAGGGGCAGATGTACAGGATGGCAGCAGGGACAGATGTACAGAATGGCAGCAGGGGCAGATGTACAGGATGGCAGCAGGGGCAGATGTACAGGATGGCAGCAGGGTAAGATGTACAGGATTCAGCAGGGGCAGATGTGAGTGTGATGGGATGTTATAGAACATACACAAACAAATTATAAATCTTCCAGAAACACAATCACTGTTTAGTAACCCCTTTTTATAAGGCGTCTGATCACACTGTCTGTAACCCTAATAAACGACAAAAACACAATTTAGTTCATACCCGCAGCAGGTTTCAACTGAAGAGGTTTTTTAAGGACCGGGACCAAACGCCTAAGTGTTGTTAATATGAAAAAGTTTATTTGAAAAAAATCAAGCATCAAAAAAGTGAATAATCAGATTGCATCTTCCCATTAAAAACCATTGACAACGTTGTCCAAATCCATTCCCACTCATACAGACAGGCCCAGCACACTTGCTAAATAATGGAAAATCACTGTTGCTGGATCTATCACTGACTCTGTGGAGGTCATGGAGGGTTTAGAGGGTTAATAAGGACAGCAGAAAGTCCACGGACACCAATCTCTTACTGAAAAATGGCCTGGATGGGAAGGGGGTTTAACACCGCGGATGTCAACTGGCTAACCTAAAATGGAATTCTTTAGACAAATGGAAATTCCAGACTTAGTTGTACTGATCCCCTTCCTCCAGGTAGAGTATGGTACATCCAAAAGTCTTCAGCGATATCCACCAGTGGTGGTCTCCTCCAGAGTGCGAGTAATGACACTGTGAGGAGACTGGTGGATATCGCTGAAGACTTTTGAAGGCATCAAGAATGCGTTCCAGTGCGTTCGGCCTCTGGAACCCAGCCGACTCACTTTGTTTTGGGGCGGGAGGGGGGCGTGGCAGTGCATTGAACTCAATTTAGCAAGTGTGCGGAGCCCGTCTGTATGAGTGGGAGTGTGAATGGACGTTGTGGACAGCGTTGTCAAAGGTTTTTAATGGGAAGATTAGAATATGAAGTTTCACTTTTTTGATGTTTGATTTTCTCTATTAAACGTTTTCATATTAAAATCACTAAGGCCTCGTTCACACCAGATGCAGTGCTTCCGACCTGATTCTGGCCAGAACGCACTGCAGCCGGCTCACTTTTTTGTGGGGGCAGGAGGGGGCGTGGTGGGCCATTGAAGTGAATGGCACCATAGCCACACCCTCTGGTCGCAATGCGATGGACCGCACGGGATCGCAAGGCACATTATGCCTGTGGTCCGGTCCGGTCTGGTGCGATCAAAATGCTGCAAGTACTATGCAATCCTGTGCGGCCGATCGCATTGCAGCTGAAGGGCATGGCTACGGTGCCATTCACTTCAATGGCCCATCACGCCCCCTCCTGCCCCACAAAAAAGTGAGCCGGCCACAATGCGAGGCAGTGCATTCTGGCCAGAATCGGGCCGTAACGCACTGCATCCGGTAGCTCTAAAGCCGTTTGGTCCCGGTCCTCTTCAGTTCATACCTGCTGAACCCAGATGAACTAAATGGTGTTTTTGTAATAGAACACAGAATAGTTGAAACTTTCAAGTTCAGCTATCTATTCTGTGTTCTGGAATGACGAGTAGTCTCCTCAGCCGTCTGACACTGTCCTCCTGGCTGGTGTCAGTTTACACGGCCGGAGGAAGCAGCACGGGGGAGACCAAGAAAAAAACCCCATTAAATCACTCACCTTGTCACAGACGTGCTGGTCTCGGTCTCTCAGCAATGTGAAGCCGCTGCACGCTGGGTCCTCACGCCTGAGGCCCCCAGGGCAGCCCCATTATTGCCCGTAAATCTTTCATTCGCCCGCTTGTCACTGCCTGGCAGACCCCCCCGACTCTGCACCCGGGGCAGATGTACCGGCTGCCCCCCGGTTGTTACGGCACTGCCTTAGAATGCTGTAGTAGAGGGGGAGTGAGGCTAAAGGGACCAGTCTAGCAGCCAGCCATCTCCAAGGTTCAAGTGAGTATATTATTTTTGTCCTTAGACAAAAATGAGCACTTATCCTTTGCAGTGTGGAGGTAGCCCCACTGTAAGGGTTAAGATTATTTCTGCCTGGAGTTCTTTAATTTTTTCATACTAAAATTCTGTTCCAAGCTATTATGAGGAACTGTATTGCATTCTGTAAAATGTAACCTTCTATTTTTTTTTTTTTCATTGCAGCTCATAGGAATTGTGTTCATGCTGTGCTATTCATCTTTGGGACATATAATCATTTCCTCTGATCACTATCCTTTCACTAGTGTGCTGCAGTGTATCCAGAACACCTTTACACAATTCCTAAGAATCTATAGACCAAAACATATAAAAAAAATTAATGTTCAGGTTAAATGTAACCAAGCCTGGTTGGCTGAAGTGTATGGAATACTGTTTGCTGTTTTAATACTTTTGTGGACTGGAATGGTAAGTATAGAAGTTCAAGTAAAAAAGAAAATGATTAAAGTTACTCTGTCACAATTTTTAACACTTTGAAAGTGCTCCTTCCTAAGCAAACAAACAATACTTATTGGTCCCTCTGCCTGCGCCACCAAACTCTGCATTGAAGAAAGAAAATGTTTGAGAGATGTTCTGCAACTGACACTTTGGCTTTGATTTTTCCATTGTTTAAAAATAGCAACAGAGTTGCTTTAACTTGTAATGCAAAGTGTGCTGGTTCCTAATAACTAATTTGGAATAGTATGTTTTATTTATCTGTTATTGTCATTAGTTATGTGCCCTATATTGTGTTTTATTCACACGAACAGCAAGGGGCGGCCACTGTCGAGAATCACTAGGGTTCTAGGGTTAGGCTATCAGTATATTTTCTTTCCAGTTTGAATGTACTATACCAATAGTTGGAACTGAGAACTGAGAAGGCAATAAATACTTATTTCCTATGTTCCCCAGCGCCATCTAGACCTGGAAACAAAATATAGTAATAACATTTGGTTTTTACCATTCGCAGAGAAAGAATGTAAATGATACTGTGCGCGTGTGTGTCTGTCTGCCTTGACAGAGCGTGTGTAAGAATCTGCCCTGACACTCTGAGTGTGTTTCTCCCCTGGCACTGTGTGTTTGCAACTGCTTTGAGACTGTATGAGTCTGTCTGCCCTGAAACTTTGTATGCTTGCATTGACACTGTGTATGTGCTTTGCATTTGCTGTGTGCTGTAAGTAGGGAGGGGTGACCCACTCTACTTCCTGGTATGCAGTCAGTCCTGGGTCAGTTTACTCAAGTGAGGGGGTGGGGGGGAGAAGAAGCGAACACACACACACATTTACGAAGATTGTAATATTGCAAATGAGAGAAGTGTAATCCATGAATGAGGAGTAAAGCTGAATGCGCGGAAGACCCCGATATTGCTACTAGGAAGCAGGAGATGGCCTTCTGCTGGAATGGCACATTAACACATAAGAGCAGAGCAGAATTGCAGTTGGAGTATGCTCACTGAGACTATAAAACTGTACTGGAGAAATAAATCCCCCAATGCTTCTTACAGGAAATGCTTTTCTCTTTTTATATAATAAACAAAGAAAAAGCTGCTTTATTTGTGAATATTACTTTACTAATAATTTTTCAAATTAAATGGGCAGTAGATTTCATTCTTTTTCCCACTGTGATTATCTTAAATAAAACATAGCATGCAAGTTCAGCATATGAAATTGTTTAGCAAAGGGACAGTTTTCCTAGATGTGGATATTCATGCTCACAGGCTTCAGTTAAAATGTGTCCTTTACCAGGCCCATGTGTAGTTAAAATCGATTGCAGAAATGATTATGACTTTTTTACATACCTGATTGGTTCTAAATGATCTCTAATTCACACTGAGCCTGCTTTAAATGCGCCCCCACATTGTTTTGCATTGACATTTTACAAAAAGAAAGAACAAATATAAAAACGGTTTTGTAATCATTGATTTTTGCCTACATTGATATTGATAATTTTTGTTTTTGCTATCATTTTGATAGTTTAAAGGAGTCATCACTTCAGTAGCAAAGTTTTCTAAAAAAGTACATCGCAGCAAACATTTTGTGACATTTAAAGAAGTTGTATCTCATGCAAAAGGACTGATCCTTTCAGTTGTTGATCGACACAGACAGAAGAGCACCGACAGCATTTCTATAGCTGGAAATGTAAGTGACAGAATACTCCAAATGATGGTGTTTACTTAATATGGCCAGCAACAAATCTTCTGAATCAACTATGTGTTTAAATACTTGGCAGTCATATTTTCCACTCATAGCCATTAAAGTACAAGTATCAAAAACAGCATAACTGTACAATATTGAGCCTTAAACTGAAAGTAAGGGTACCAGCAAACGGAGGCACACTGTTTTACAGATATGTAGAATTATAAAGTCAACCTGTGGCCATGGGCAACTGCTAGCACCATGATAGTCTATACAGACAGTTTTCCTACAAAGTTCCCTGCTAACCTTATAATTGTGGTTCAGTGGTAAGTGATCAATGAGCAATCTCTCCTAACCTTCCTCACCTCCCTAATGGCAACAGAATGTGATGGGCATGCTCACTGGCCAATAGGGAGATAGGGAAAGCAGGAAGGGCTGGACTACACAGCCAATCATGAGAGTTCTGGTCACTTGTTTTCTGGGAAAATTTTAGGATTAGTGTAGTACTTTGTTGGAAAGCTAATTCTGTGGGCAGTCTGCATGGGTAGGCTACCCTGGAGAGGCAGAGAGCTATGTGAACAAAATGGAAAAGATCTAAGATCACCATGGTGCAGTGTGCTTTTTTGTTTTTGTTTTTAGGGAAGTAGACTAGTGAGGCCTCATTAAAAAGTATGGAAGGTTTGAAGAGTTTACAGATAAGTTGGAAATAATGCATTGTTCAGGGGGACAGCCGTAAGTACTGTACAGTTCAGAGGTCTGTAGTATGGAGTGTTAATTTAGTCGACTAAAATGTTTTGTCATAGTGTTCGTCATCTGCATGTTTTCAGTGATGAAAACTAAATAAAAACAAAGTTAATAGGACTAAAACTATGACGAAAATGCATTGCATGTTTTCTCCACTGGAGATTTAGTTGACAAAATTAAACTAAAATAATTCAGATGACTAAAATACGCATTTTAGTTTAAGTTGCATCTTAGTCATGTGAATTATTTTAGTGTTAGTTTAGTTTTCGACTAAATCTCCAGTAGAAAAAATTGCAATGTATTTTCGTCATAGTTTTAGTCCTATTAACTTAGTTTTCGTCATCTGCATGTTTTCACTGATGAAAACGAAATAAAAACTGTGACGAAACATTTTAGTCGACTAAATTCACACTGGTAGTATGTAAATTCTTTTTAACTAGTATGTGACTTGGTGTATATTCATGTGATTTGTGAAACATATTTCAAAAGTAGCCACATCCCAAAACACTCACTAATGTTTTTTTGTTTTATTTTTAAGAATTACTATTTTGATGAATTTGAAGACCTGATAGATGAGCTTCTGTTTCGACTAAATGCCATATCAGACAGCCTCCATCATTCACTTCCTGCAAAATCACATAGTTACACTGAAGAGGAGGATGATCACAATAACCTTGATACTTGCTCTAATTTCTCTTTTAAACAAACAACCACAGAGGTACAATATATGTGTGTACTGTATATAACAATGTACTATATTTATCAGTGGTGTCAACTTAAAAATTATAGAGAGCCTCAAGTTCGACCCAAGACACTTCCAGAGTGGCCACAAAATACCAACTCATTTTCATGTGTTTAAGTACATTTCTTTATGCAAGCTGAAAAGAAAGTGGGAGTAAAAAAAGCACCATCATTGGTGTCAATGGCAGTAATAGTAACTACCAGCATTGGTGTCAGTGACTGAAATAAGACCACCAGCCACAGTACTAGTATCAGTTGCCTCAATAATAAACCAGCAGCATTCTTGGCGGTCCCCGCAATAATGACCTCCAGCTTTGGTGCCTGACAGCAGCAATAGCCCCTACCATTGGTGCCAGTGACCACAATAATAACCCCCAGAATTGGTATCAGTGACTGCAATAATAGCGCCCCAGCAGTGGTGTCAGTCACTGCAAAAATAAGCCCCAGAACTGGTGTCAGTCACCTGCTCCCATGTACTCTCTTCCTGATGAGTCAACCCGGACTATATTTCTACTGTCAGGCAGAGATCATTATGACTGACAGTACTGGCTTCATTTTGGTGTAGCATACTACTGCCACTTTGCAGTGCCCAATATGCTGCTGGCCACACAGAGCAGGCTACGGTGTTGGTTACTTGATTGTGGAATCACAGGGGGAAGATTTTAGCTATGGCACAACACATTATTTTGTTGTTGTGTGCTTTACAGTTAATATAGAGGTTAACATTACAACTGACTGCTCCATGAAAGGGTATCAGAAGGTGGTAGGCTAGTGAATAAAATGTAGAAATATTTTTTAATGCTTACTTAATTTTAGTTATAGAAGATCTGGATTGAGGTACCCCACCTTCAACCAACAACCAGTCTTGTTGTGATCTGCTTTTACCCAGATTTTAAGCACTTCAGACTCTGGAGTAAGGCTAAGGCCAGCTATCTAAATATAATAGCCAATAATAAAGTAAAGACTAGCCCACCAGGAAGTAGATTCTGTAGCAGGATTTAAAGAAGTCCCATAATAGCAAAAAAGTTACACCAATGTTTTGATAGCATGGCGGCCCTCTTTTTCAACGTGACAGAGAAAAAGAGGACCACCATATGCTCAAACAGTTGGTGTAACATTTTTGCTGATATGGGACTTCAGTAAACCCTGCTTCAGAATCTACTTCTTGGTGAGCTGGTTTTCTCTTCATTGTTGGATTTTGTACGGTACCACCATAAAGCCATGCACCCTCCCTTCACAAGGGTTGCTTATGGTGCTTTTTGTTTAACCCAGGAGGCTAAATGTATGTCCAGGCAGGTCTATTTATGTACATTACATGTGTTAAATGCTATTTTGTTTTGGTGAAGGTCCATTTTACTTACTTTAGCAATATGTTTCTATTAACTTTAATTAAAAGTGAAAAGTACCCTTTGAAGAGAATTCCATCCGCTTCCTGTCCACAACAGGAAATTAAAGGAATGATCTACAAAGTGAGGAAAATGCCTTCTTAGAGGGTTATTCACAAAGGAGCTGAAGGATATAGCCATAGCTTCGGGTAATCCTTCGGCTCACTTCGACCGCCAGAGACCTTTGGTCCAGCTAAACCGAAGGGCTGCTGTATAGGCTATTCACAATAGCCCGTACAGCAGCCGAACTGCTCAACCGAGCCGAACGCATATGCTTAGGCTGAGCCGAAGTCACAGCCGAAGCGGGGAAAACGGCCTGCCTGCTAAAGTAAACACATTTTTTAACAAGGTGGTGGGCACAGGTCCCCACCACCAAGTAGGTCAGAGCACCACCACACCTCAAAGACCCATGTTGCCCCGGTGGTGGGATCACTACAAGGCATAGAGCAAAAAATTGGCAGAGGAGTAACCCCTGCGAATAGTTGACCAAGATGCTGCAAAATAATACGTTACAACAGACAAACAGGAAGGGAGAGAGAAAGTGAGGGGTAAAGAAGACAGGAGGAAAGAAGGGAGAAGGGGAAAAAAGAGGGTAGGGTGGAGCCCACAACTACGGTCTGGAGAAGGGCAACCGCCAGACGTCCCACGGTAACACCACCGCAGGCACAGGGTAGCAAAGGTACAGGAGAAACTCACCGTAGAGACCGGTACTCAGAATCCAAGAACAAAATCCAAGGCATCCACCTGGCCAAAAAGGCATCAGATCGGTCAGCCCGATGTGTTATTCGCTCCTCAGATCTCATCAGCCGACATAATTCTAGTGTCCATTCCAAAACATAAGGAAAAACAGGGGAATTCCAATGCCTAGGTATTAAGGCTTGGGCAGTGTTGACAAAAAATCGGAGTAGGGATTTCTTCACCTTAGAGATAGAGCCCGGGAAGATGAACAGTAAAGCCATTATAGGCTTAATGTGAAATTCAGTAGAGGTAACTTGTGAGTAGACGTGTGAAGCGGCTCGCCAAGCGGGCAGGAGCAGAGGGCAGCTCCACCAAATGTGGGTCAGCATACCTCGCTCAGTTTTACATCTCCAGCAGGTGTCTGAGTGCGTTGGGCAGATTTTGTGCATTCTAACCGGTGACCTATACCACCTGGTCAACAAATTAATTCCGCTCTTGCGCATACATTGACATACAGAGCGTGTGGGTGAAGCAAAGGCATCTGTGTCGGTCTTCTTCCGAGAGGACAAGCCCCAGTTCCTGTTCCCAGGCCAAGAAAAAGTATAGCGAATCCCCACTAGTCATAGAGATCAAAGAGTGATAGAGCATAGAAACGCTGGAATCGGCAGAGCCACAGCACACAATCTCTCAAAACAGGTGAGGGGCCAATAAAAGGTTGCCCGAAGAGGACAAGAATTTCATATAGTGTCGGAGATGAAGGAAGGCTAACCAAGAGGCACATGGCGGCGGATTGGGGCTAAACAGTGATGTAAGCGACTTCGGGGCACTACCAAGCAGACTTTGGAAGACATAGGAGGGTGCAGTGGCCTTCCAGCACAGAAAGGTAGGAAAACCAAGGTTGGCTAAAATGGGGGTCTTAGGACCCTGAAGTGTACACAGGTTATATCTGGGCATCGTGGTGTTCCACACCCACAGCACCAGGGGTGGAAAGGGGACCGGGGGAAAGGTCCCGTTCAAGAGTAACCCAAAGCGTGGGATCGAGAGGATCAAACCAAGCTACCAGGATCTTTTTTCTTTATTAAAATAGCATATCGAAGTCTAGGCTTCTTATTCCTCCAGATGTACCGTAGAACGGCTGAGCATATTCGTTTAAAGAAATGGGCAGTAAGGAGTATAGGAAGGGTTTGGAATAGATATAGGCAACGAGACAGCAAGTGCATCTTGAACAGGGCGATTCTACCGAACCAGGTGTGGTGCAAATTCATCCAGGAGGTAAGTGTATCCTCCACTGATTGCAGCAGAGGGACAAAATTGAGCGTGTAGAGATCCGACAGGTTAGCCGGCACCTGGACCCATAGGCACGTAATATAGTCCGAGCGCAAGGTAAAGAGAAACGAGCCACAGAGACTATCTCGCTCAGCTAGGGGTATCGACACATCTAAAAGTTCACACTTCTGCCGGTTCATACGGTAGTTGGAAAAGAACCCGAACAGTTTAAATTCCTGCATCATGGAAGGAAGAGCCACCAGGGAGTTGGAGAGGTAAAGCAGCAGGTCATCAGCATATAACCCCAATTTATGAACCTGAGTGCCTATTTGTAGGCCCCGCATCGAGTGAATAAGTTTAATGGCACTGGCCAAATGCTCCATAACCAGGATGTAAAGCAAGGGGGAAAGGGGACATCCCTGTCTAGTGCCGTTATGTATTTGGAACAGGGCAGAAAGTGACCCGTTCACCCGCACCTTGGCATCAGGCCCAGGCTTTTGCCCGGAGGAAGCGACTTAAGGACTTCAAGGTCAGTAAGAGGAGCAGTAAGATCCTGCAGGGAATGCCTCGGGAGGGGGGGAAGGGCCGTGTGATCAGGGTAAATCTAGACAAATAGTGAGTAGACTGGGCAGCAGCCGGCTGGGCCTGTAAATTGTATAAGGAGGAAAAAAACTAATTAAATTCCTCCGCTATGAGCACCAAGCTATGGACCACCCCGTGTTTGGCCGACTTAATCTTAGGGACATAAAAACGGAGCCGTTGCCCACGAACAGAACGTGCAGGTAAACGTCCACTTTTATCACCATGTTCGTAAAAAACACTGCGCACCCGTTCTCTATGGGAGAGATACTCAGGATCTAAGAGCCTCTTAAGTTCCAGATGTACCCTTGTCAGATCCTGCAGCAAAGAAGGGGATGGCAACTTTTTATGTGCAGTTTCCAAAGAGGCAAGGTCAGTCTGTAAAGAGTAGCACCCCTCTCCCTCTTCACACGGGAACCGTGCTTTATGAACACCCCACGAACAGTGGCCTTAAGGGCCTCCCACTGGGTAGGGGTGGGGGTAGGATCAGCTGTATGATCAGCGAGAAAATTGGTAATTGTAGCGGTGATGTCGGATTTACAAAGAGAGTCAAGAAGAAGATTCTCATTCAGCTTCCAGGAGTAAGAGGGTTTGCACGTATTCGGTACCTCTAGGGAAAGAAAGATAGGGCAGTGATATGACCAGATTCGAGTGCAAATGGCAGTAGGTGGGGCCCAAGAGAGAAAATGATGGGAGATCAGGAAGAAATCTATCCTGCTATAAGAGGTATGTGGGCCGGAACAGCAGGTATAATCCCTGTGGCGTGGGTGTTGGATCCTGAAGGCGTTTCTTAAGCCTGTTAAGGGAGGAAAAGGAGATCTGAGATCTCCCGGAGGTAGTGTCTAGGCTAGGGTCAAGCACCAAATTAAAATCACCACCCAAGATCAGAACACCTTCAGTGAAATCCGCAAGCTGAGAGAGAATAGTCAACAGGGGAATCTGATACACATTAGCCAAGGTGGACTTCTTGTTTTGTATGGAGCATTGTACAAAGCCATACCTTCCGTCAGGGTCGACCCGTTCAGCGAGTATCTCACACGTCAAAGAGGAGTGGAATCCTATCGCCACTCCTTTGGTCTTACCGCCAGGATTGGAGCTGAGCACCCATCAGGGGAAATTGCAACAGGTGAGCTGAGAAGCTTTATGCAGCAGAAAATGAGTCTCCTGTAAAAAAACAAAAAACAATTGGGTTAAAGAGCTTATGTTGATCGTACAGGAGTTGTGACCGTTTCTGAGGGAAGTTCAAACCTCTAACATTCAGTGAACATATCTTCAAATCATGCATGAGAAGGTAGGGGACAGAAAAGAGCAGTCAGGAAGACACTCCAAGCCACCCTAGGAGTGAGGAGCCAAGAAAGGCAGGGGGGGCAAGAATAGAGACACCAGGGAAAAGAGAAAAAGGACAAAGCAAGAGCAAGAAGACTGTAGAGTGAAGGAAACTAGACAAAACTAACAACAAAAAACAATACTAAGGAGGGACACGGAAGTCATAAAAAATCCCAAACACCTATCTACAGGCGAGGGAAGGCTTAAGCAGGGGTAGAAGGTTACTCAGTAATGTATGTTGATAAAAAAAACCAGGAACACTGAACACACCTAATATAAATCACTAAATTGAGGAAGAAAAGGGGGGAACAGCAGGGGGAGGGTATGAGGGATCACAGGGGTTGGGAAGGGGATCCTGGGCTAAGTGAAACATATACCCCCAGCCACTGAACAAACCCCAGTACGGGGAACATTAAACAGAAGTGCTAGGTCACCATGTAGACACTGACATCACGTTGGTCAGAGCCGGGCAAGGAAGGCAGCAAGCATGCCCGACCTCTCCCAAAAAACCTCCGGGTCTGAGCGTCTGCACCCCCCTAACACCCCAAGCCTAGGAACCAGGCGCCAACAGATCTGGACATCATGTTACCATAAGAAGGAAGGGGGAGGTGGGAAGAGCAACCCGGACACATACCCTCAAAGTCACATTGTGGGGGGAGAACACGGAGGGGGAAGGGAGGGGGAGGGAAAGCACGGGTGAAAATCCCCCTGGAGTAACCGAGGAAGTCCATCAAAGGTGGGAGGGAGCATAATAAAGGACACCAGCAAGAGTACTACCAGGGTGGATGTGGAAACAAATCCCCCCGACCCTACCAAGGGTACAGGATACGTGTCTCGCCCCCCTAGGTCACAGCCATACCACGGTGTGTACAATGATGCATCATGGCCCAGGAGATGCACCTACAAAACATGGAGAGGCCACAGGTGGGCAAAGGGAACCCAGGGAATCCCGCACTGACCCCAGACCGTCCCAGATAGCAAGCAATTGAGCTGCAAGTTTGAAAATTACTTGCTAAACTATTGCAGACTTGCCAAGCTTTATAATTGTGTTGCACAATTACAGTAAGTCTGCATTGCAAGTCTCCAGACCAGCGAGCTTGCAGAGCTCTTGCTAAGACCTGCAGGACTCTTGCTGTAGACTTGCCAAGCAAATTTGGTTTCAACTAGAACTTGTGCTGCAAGTGTTCTGTATGTCTACAACTTGCCAGGAATATGTGCAGCAAGTTAACAAAAATTACAATTTCGCCCTGCCACAAGTTTGTAGCAAGTTATCCTTGCTATCTGGGGTTAGGCCATGCCGCATCAGAGCATGTAGTAAGTCCATACAAAGTGGCAACAGAACCCCTAGCACAGTACAATCATGAGAAACTTAAAGGCAAAAGAGGACTGTTATCTCACATGGCCCACTGAGAAAAACAAAAGGTAAGGAAGTGGACCGTGGAGCAACCCACAGGGAGCAGAGGGTGATGCATGAAAATGAAATGCTGGTGCCATGTGCGAACAGGGAAGAAACAAGTCGCTGTGTGTTGAAAAGAAACCAGAGCAGGTGAAAGCAACCGTAGCCCCACCAACACAAAACCCATAGTGGGAAAACCATCTGTCATTGTGAACCTGAAAAAGTGGGACCGGCTCCAATAAAGTCCAATGAGGCTATGTGTCTTCATAGCTGAAGGAGGCAACAGCACCCAAGGTTCCACGGGGCAGACGCGTCAGATTGAGAGGAGGAGGACGTGGCACCCGCACGGTCCCGACGGCGGCCTCTCCGTGGCAAGGCAGGCGTCCAGGGCGTCTCCGCAGGCGAGGAAGTCGAAATCAACAGGGCTCCCATCGTGGGCGTTGGCTAAGATGGCTTCCCGTTGCTGGAAAAAGTGCAAAAAGTGCACCCTGCACAAGACATGCCTGGGTAGTTGCTGGGTGGGGGTGCGGAAGCCTGGTATTCTATTGACCCTGTCCAGTTCAATGGCATGTGTGGGAGGATTGCCCAGGAGCAAGTTGAAGATGCCCAAGACAGTGGCCTTAAGGTCCGACAAGCTTGTGGCCTCAGGAATACTGCGAAATATAATAATATTGCAGCGGTGGGGATCCTCTTGGTTGTCTATGTGCATGGTTAGATGCTGCAGAAGATTATGATGTCTGCCTACCTCCTCCTGGAGTTGCTTAACCGCTGAGGACACAGCCACAGTGTTGGATTGCACCTCCTCCAGCCGTCGGCCAAAGCCTGCCAGACCCTCCTTGAGTTCCACCATGTCATGATGGTGAGAGGCCTCCAGACAGGAGAACATCCCCTCCAGTTCTGATTTCGTGTTAAGCATGGAGAAGTAGTGCTGGAACATGTCTTCCTCCCGCACAACGAAGCGCTGTCATCCCCAACCATTGAAGAGTCTGCATGTGGAGTCGGGGTGTGAGGAGAAGAGGCCTCGGAGTCGGGCGGGTCCCCGGTCTCGTGGTCCGGCTGCGGCAAGGCCACTTGTGCGCCCGTGGAGCGAAAAAATGCTCTGTCAGTTTCTGAGCAGACGAAGAGTTCCGGACGGGGTTCTGAGACCCCTTCTTGTTAGTCTTGCCCATTTGAGGAGTAGGTGCGGCAAGAGCGTTCATGTGGTTCCTTCCTGGGAAGGCAGCCGGAGCTCTTACAGCATACATCTGCTCACGGTCATGATAGGAAATTTAAAGGGGAACTCCACCCCAAAAAATGGGGGGGGGACATGGTTTTCCCCCTAAAATTCCCAACCAGACCTTTGATCCCGAGCACAGGCCTTGCAGGGCAAGAAAGGGCGGGACAAGCGAGCAGCCCTGCCCTCCCTGCGCCATACCAACCCACATGCTCTCGACATTGGGATGATGCCTTTCCAGGGGTCCCCCTGAAAAAGCACCTTGCCCCCATGCCGATGAGGAGAAGTGCCTCTTCCGCCACAACCCTGACCCAGTGGTTGTGGAGTTCTACGGGAAGGGGGGCTTATTTGCATTGGGGTGCCCCTTTTAATAATGGAGGCATCCAGATGCTGCACCCCCCCCTTGTGAATGAGTAAGGGGTAGGCGGAACTAGTGGTGACATCACCGCTGGCTCCACCTATCTGTTGACATTTGGTCGCACCTGTCAAATCGCTATGGCAACTCCCGGCAAAATGAAAACAAATGGGCGGAGTCAGCCGTGATGTCAAGGCTGGCTCTGCCTTTCCCCCCCCCCCTATGTTTTTACCTCGGAGGTAGCGAGCAGAATGACCAGGCCGAATGCCAATCGGCAACATTCAGCTATTCACTCACTGCCGTTTGGCCCATATGAGATCAGGCATGTTCGGCTGAACTGAAGGGTGCCGAAGCCAACCGATGTACTCGGCTGAAGTGAATAGCCGAACGGCGTTCGGTTCACTTCGGCTCGGTTATTCACTCAGCTGCTTAGTGAATAACCGTGTATGATATGTTGCTATTATGTTGCGTTTGGGGCCTGTGTAGCAATCTCACAATAAAAAAGTTTAGTATATCAACATCTAGTCTACTCCGTTGATTTCAATTAATAAGTGTCTATATATAAATAAAAGTGATCAACTGCTTAATACAACGTGTTCAGATAAATCTAAATACCAAAATTGATTAGATCGTAATCCTTAATAATAATCGCTGTGCTGTATTTCATATGAACATCTCGTGTTTGACACCAGTGATCATAAATCCAAACATATCAATACGATATATCTATAAATATGTGAAAAAGTATATATATAAAAACTTGTATATAAAAAAAAGTTTTTTCAAAATTAATATATTTAGGTGCAGTTCCTCCAATAGGCTTAAAGGTCACTCTCAAGACATAGATGACCTGAGTAACACTGGTGGGTATATTAGAGCAATCCTCTACCACAACCCCGACAATTGATGGCAAAACACGGAGGGTGTGATTACTTCCCTTTCCTTATGAACATCGTAGAAGGAAAAAATTCTGTTTGGTTATCTCCAAAGTGTCCGCAAACTTGCCCGAAGCAATCCCTTTTGGTTTCATTAACCGTCCACTTCCTCAATCTGTCTCCAGATGGCCTAGCTTTCGTCTCTCACCGGAACTTATATTAAAAACCAATCAATCCTTCCTTTACCACGTGGGTAACTCCACCCCTCCCACCTGATCTATTGGTGGACGGTGACTTCACATAGGAAAGGATGGTACATACAAAAATCTAATTATAATGACATAATATAGCATTTAAAATATAAAATTTATAAAATTATTTAAATCATTCAGAGTACGAATCATTGATGACCACTCTCTGAATACGGTCTCTAAGCCAGTTTTCTATCCAATTACAGATTTAATACTCTATAATCAAATTACATATATTTTATTTTATAATGTTCATTGGGATAGATCAAATAGCAACATCTACCCTGTTTCCCCGAAAATAAGACCTAGTACTATTTTTGGGAATTGCTAAAATATAAGACCTACCCTGAAAATAAGACCTAGTTGTGACCATTCCCAGGGCCGGTGGTGGCATAAGGGGGAACTTGAAGAGTCGCGGGAGAGGTAGGAGAGAATCAGCGGTGCCAACGAAGCCAGCGCTAGAGGAAGCGAGGTGGCAGCGGAGGGAGCAGAGCCGCATAAGCCGATGCCTCCTCTATAGCGCCGACTCCTGTCACAGGCGAAGTGATACCACATGCACTCGGCCTGTGAAGAATAGATAGTGAAAGCGCGCTTCACTCATTCTGGCCAGCGATTGGTTAGCAAATTGCTCTTGGAAAGGTACGGCACCCCTGATTTCACTGATCACCATATTTTTGTACATGAAGACTTTTGTTGTACATTAAAAAAAATAAAAATAAGACCTACCCCAAAAATAAGACCTAGTGTGTTTTTTTTAGCCCAAAAAAATATAAGACAGTGTCTTATTTTCGGTGAAACACGGTAAGCACCTAGTGTAACAACTTCCTTGATAGTTACAGAGACATAATACTAGTTAAAAAAACCCCTTAGGTTAACCTGGTCTAAACAGTGTATAAAGTGTGGGAAAAAATCGTAATGAGTCCCCCTCCTCCCTATATATCAAAAGGAACCGATAGACTCATCCACATAGGGACAATGTCTGATCCATCAAATAACATAAATGGATGGCCTTATATACAGAGGGCAGATGGTAAAATTTATCATTTGATGAACTATTGTGGCTTCGTATTCAGTGGCCGCAATCCCATAGTAAAATCCCCCGAGTTCAATAAGTTTGTAGATCTTAGGGTCCTTTCATGGAGGGTACGGAAATGGTGGCACCCCCCCCATACACCCCAAATAAAACTAAATAGGCCCCTATAAAAGGTGATCAATATTTCCCCTCCCCAATATAGTATTGCTCAAGGGGGCGCAATTAGTCATCTGTTAAAAAACAGTTGAGGTCTAATTCTATATTTAGACCCTTCGGCGTCATGGTTTCCATTAAAAAAATCGATTTGGTCTCATTCCTAGAGATCTCCCTCCGCATATGGCTACCTCTCCAGTGTTTTTGTTACTTTATCTAAACCTGTAAACTTAATTCCTTTAGGGTTACTTCTATGTTTTTCTCTAAAATGTCTAGGTACACTATGATCAAGCTTTCCTTTCTTTATATTGTTGATATATTCTCGTATTCTAATTCTAAGCTCGTGGGTGGTCCTGCCTATGTAATCCACAAGGGCACTCCATCATATAAGTTACATGTGTACTGTGACAGGAGATGAATTCTTTGATCTTAAACACCCGCTAGTGAATAAACCCCTTAGTTTTTATCAAATCAAATGCCTTGATTGAAAGCTTTCCCGTCTATTCCTGTTCTCCTGACAATTTTCCCTCTATTTCAATCCCTGTGACCATGATCATCAGGACAAAGAAAATTGGATGTCTCTAACAGAACACAGAAAGCTATATAATATATATATCTATATATATATGTATACATACATACACTGAGTGGCAAGATTATTATGACCACCTGACGTTTGTAGGCAAATTAGCTATAATTAGCTATAATTTCACGCTGAAGTTGCTAGAGGGCCAGACCATTATTGTGTGTGTGTGTGTGTGTGTATATATATATATATTCTATATATACATACACACACACTTACAGGCCACTTTATTAGTTACACCTTGCTAGTACCGGGTTGGACCCCCTTTTGTCTTCAGAACTGCCTTATTTCTTCGTGGCAAAGATTCTAAAAGGTATTGGAAACATTCCTCAGAGATCTTGGTCCATATTGACATGATAGCATCACGGGCCCAAAGTGTGCCAAGATGGATGGATGGCTCCATACTTTCATGTTGTTTACACCAAATTCTGACCCTACCATCTGAATGTCACAGCTGAAATCGAGACTCATCAGACCAGGCAACGTTTTTTCCAATCTTCTCTGGTCCAATTTCCTGTTCTTAGCTGACAGGAGTGGCACCTGGTGTGGTCTTCTGCTGCTGTAGCCCATCTGATTCAAGATTCAATGTGTTGTGCATTCAGAGATAGTATTCTGCATACCTTTGTTGTAACTAGTGGTTATTTGAGTTACTGTTGCCTTTCTATCATCTCAAACCAGTCTGCTCTTTCTCCTCTGACCTCTGACATCAACAAGGCATTTTTGTCCAGACAACTGCTGCTCACTGGATATTTTCTCTTTTTCTGACCATTCTCTGTAAACCCCAAGAGATGGTTGTCCCAGTAGACCAGCAGTTTTTGAAATACTCAGACCAGCCCGACCAGCACCAACAATCATGCCACGTTCAAAGTCAATTAAATCCCCTTACTTCCCCATTCTGATGCTTTGTTTGAATTTCAGCAAGTCGTCTTCACCACGTCTAGATGCCTAAATGCATTGAGTTGCTGCCATGTGATTGGCTGATTAGCAATTTGTGTTACCAAACAATTGCACAGCTGTACCTAAAACAGTGGCCAGTGAGTGTATATTGATACTTAAAAGCCCAACTATTCTGACTCCAATTGTTGTATTAGCGATTTATCCTTTGCTGAGACGTCTATGCCTGGCCTGTATAAGCAGATATCATCACTGCAGACAATCCTTATCAGATAGCTGAACTCACCAAATACCTTTTCATCCACGAAGAGCTTTATTGCAGCAGGTTACAGCAGACAACAGGATACAGCATATGCATGAATGGAGGGTATTTGAAGGTCAAGGATGATAATGTTTCAGAGCTAGCATGTACATGTGGTCCTGCTATAGACGGCCATGACACTAAACGACTAGATGGAGAAGAAGGGGAAAATGCATCATAGATGTGAGGGAACACAGAAAAACATGGCAGTATAATACTCAGTTATACTAACACCAAAGATAATGGCTTAAAGGAGAACTATGAGATGAGTGATTTCCACTCACTTCATAGTTCTAGCTGACCTGTGACAATGAGACTGTCACAGGTCAGCTCAGTAGATCGGGAGGTGAGCGAACACATACCGGTTCGCTCACCTCTCGATCCTGTCACGGCTCTCTGCCGTGACAGGGGGAGGGGCTGGATTCCCCGCTCCGATCTGGCAGAACGGACGGGGGAGGGGGCGGGTACGGCTGGCTCTGCCTCTAGATAGGCAGAGCCAGCTGTCACTCACGCAGCTGGGCGGATCCCGACGTCCAGGTCGGGATCCGCTCTGGCTGCGGCGTCTCAGTATACCGCGAGCTGTAGCTCGCAGTATACTGAGCTTAGGGTAATGAGAGGACGCTAGTTTGTGTCCTCCCGTTACCCTAAGGAGAACTATGGGGAAAAACACTGACCCCATAGTTCTCCTTTAAGGAAAATAGCTATATAAATTCTCATTTCACATTTGTATGAACAACAACTATGACTATGAATTGTGTAATATCTTAAAACTGTGTAACAGCACACCAACTAAAATAAATATTTAGTCTGATAGGCATTGTACTGACGACCTCCATTTTTATACTCTGAATGCCACTTTCCCATTATAACAGATGCACAATTGGGGGGAATTCATGAACACTGGAGTAGACAGTTTTCTTATGGCAACCAATTTGCTTCTCTGTTCAGTTTGTTCAGCTAAGCTTTGAAAATAAAACAGAGAAGCTGATTGGTTGCCATGCACAGTCGGTCCAGTTTTTATGATTTCCTCCCAATTGCTTCTCTGTTCAGTTTGTTCAGCTAAGCTTTGAAAATAAAACAGAGAAGCTGATTGGTTGCCATGCACAGTCGGTCCAGTTTTTATGATTTCCTCCCAATATGTTTAACCGCTTGAAGACCAGGTGTTTAGACCCCCTTCCTGGCCAGGCCATTTTTCAGTGTTCAGCACTGCAGTACTTTGACTGACATTCATTCTGTCGTGCAACGCTGTACTGAAATGAATTTTATACCATTTTTTGGGGACAGATAGAGCTTTCTTTTGGTGGTATTTAATCACCACTACGGGTTTTATTTTTTACTATATTCAGGAGAAATTACTGAAAATTTTTTACATTATGTTATAAAACAACTAATATTACCAACTTTTTTGGTAAAATATAAAAGTCGGGGTCACGTCGGGTAAATAGACACTAAACATATCAAGCTTAAAAATTGCGCGCACTCGCAAAATCGCAAAAAGCTAGCATACCCAAAATTGGCCATAGGCGACGCTTTAAAAGCTTTTACCGCTCATCAGTTTAGTGTTATCAGTGATTGATGGCCCTAGAACTATTGCTCTCATTCCGACGTTCGCGGCGATATGTAACATGGGCGTAACATGGGTAATGGGCGCAATCGTCGTTTTCGCAGGTATGCGCACCTGACGCATGTTTACATGCGTGTATGGAGGGGTGGGGACTTTCAAAAAAAATTTGTTTTTTTAATTCTTTTTTGTGTAACTTTAAAAAAATTTGGGGGGAAACTTTAAATTTTTTTACCATCATTTTTTCGTGTACCGAGCTCCCTCTGAACCCCTGTGACAGAGGCCTTATGCTGGTCCCGGGCTCACACCGGAGCCCGGGACCAGCTTGACAGCTTGTATAATAACGGGCATCGCTGCCTGTTTTCAAATAGCGGGGATTTCCCGCTCGCGCGCGCGCCACGCCCGGGCGGGCGGATGTAACAGGACGTGTATACACGCCCAGTTACATCCAAGAAGCTCCCTGCCGGCCGTGTATACACAACGGCTGGCCGGGAGGTAGTTAAACATGACTGTGCAATCCAGATTGCAGGAGTTCGACCACACAAGAATTTTAGGGGGACCCCACTTTTTCCCCCCCTCAAAATCCCTACCAGACCTAAAGGGCCTCATATGGATTTGGGGGGGAACCCCACGCACTTTTTTTTTGTTTTTTGATTTGGGGAGGTCCCTCCTACCATTACTACCATTCCTACCAGACCTAAAGTGTCTGGTATCAATTGGGGGGGAACCTCACGCTTCTTTTGTCTTCTGCAGACTGTTAGAAAAAAAAAGTCTTTTTTTTTTG
>NW_017307491.1:311535-328995 GCF_000935625.1 Nanorana parkeri | reverse complement strand
AATTTTATACCATTTTTTGGGGACAGATAGAGCTTTCTTTTGGTGGTATTTAATCACCACTACGGGTTTTATTTTTTACTATATTCAGGAGAAATTACTGAAAATTTTTTACATTATGTTATAAAACAACTAATATTACCAACTTTTTTGGTAAAATATAAAAGTCGGGGTCACGTCGGGTAAATAGACACTAAACATATCAAGCTTAAAAATTGCGCGCACTCGCAAAATCGCAAAAAGCTAGCATACCCAAAATTGGCCATAGGCGACGCTTTAAAAGCTTTTACCGCTCATCAGTTTAGTGTTATCAGTGATTGATGGCCCTAGAACTATTGCTCTCATTCCGACGTTCGCGGCGATATGTAACATGGGCGTAACATGGGTAATGGGCGCAATCGTCGTTTTCGCAGGTATGCGCACCTGACGCATGTTTACATGCGTGTATGTAGGGGTGGGGACTTTAAAAAAAAATTTGTTTTTTTAATTCTTTTTTGTGTAACTTTAAAAAAATTTGGGGGGAAACTTTAAATTTTTTTACCATCATTTTTTCGTGTACCGAGCTCCCTCTGAACCCCTGTGACAGAGGCCTTATGCTGGTCCCGGGCTCACACCGGAGCCCGGGACCAGCTT
The DNA here is from genome assembly GCF_000935625.1 of Nanorana parkeri. Taxonomy (NCBI): domain Eukaryota; kingdom Metazoa; phylum Chordata; class Amphibia; order Anura; family Dicroglossidae; genus Nanorana; species Nanorana parkeri. Next base: position 328,365 of record NW_017307491.1, on the reverse strand, counting down.
GACAGCTTGTATAATAACGGGCATCGCTGCCTGTTTTCAAATAGCGGGGATTTCCCGCTCGCGCGCGCGCCACGCCCGGGCGGGCGGATGTAACAGGACGTGTATACACGCCCAGTTACATCCAAGAAGCTCCCTGCCGGCCGTGTATACACAACGGCTGGCCGGGAGGTAGTTAAACATGACTGTGCAATCCAGATTGCAGGAGTTCGACCACACAAGAATTTTAGGGGGACCCCACTTTTTCCCCCCCTCAAAATCCCTACCAGACCTAAAGGGCCTCATATGGATTTGGGGGGGAACCCCACGCACTTTTTTTTTGTTTTTTGATTTGGGGAGGTCCCTCCTACCATTACTACCATTCCTACCAGACCTAAAGTGTCTGGTATCAATTGGGGGGGAACCTCACGCTTCTTTTGTCTTCTGCAGACTGTTAGAAAAAAAAAGTCTTTTTTTTTTGGTCTAATGTCCCTTTGCTGCAAAAAAAAATTCGGCCGGGACGAACATTCGTACAGACTACCGCTAACGAATTTTATCCGAAATTGTCGTTTTCAGGAAATTCGGATTAGTTTTCATTCCTCATTTCTGTCATTCGGAAATTTGGATACATCCAAATCTCTGAAAATTCATCCAAATAACAAATCGTTCCGGAAACAAATCGTTCATGTGTAGAAGATTTGCCTGCAGTCAAGTGAAAGTTAAAGTAGTGAATCTGCTATTCACCAAACATCATCACCCACACCTCTCCAAAAAACGGTAAAATAGACAGACTTTATTGATAGAGCATGTTAGCTAGTATGTATAAACAAGGTTTACTTTCATTTCATAATTATGTTAATTCACAAGGAATTGTGCAAAAGCTAAAATACATACATAATTCACAAACGGCAATATGGAAAGACCATTATTAAATCTCTCTGCTCCTCTATGATTTAGCTTGTGACATATTCATTTTGGTAATTGCAATTTAGCATACTTGATTTTAAGAAAAATTAGATTGACTATGTATATATATTTTTTATATTTCTAGACTTGTTTCCAGTATGAAGATGTCATGCAGCATGAACAGTTGGAAATGAACACAGTCAGTTTGGGAAGAGGAATGTGCTGGTAATACATTACCATTTTCACTTTGTTACAATTAGTTCAACAATCATTCTTATATGCTATGCTGTGTTTGGTGGTTCTGCTACTAGGTGGTGATGTGAAGTAATGTTTGCTCAAAGAAGACCTTTCAATACACAGTAACTAAGACCCATATGTTAGTCCGCAGCCTCCATGCAAAATTGCTAGGTCTAACAAAGAAAGAGAAAAAAATACTTTACATCCTGGCTTCCGGCCTGTTTAACGCGTTTCAGGGGGCACAGAAAACTCCCCCTTATTCAGGACTTAAAGTGCCGACAAGAGATAGGCTGAATCTGGTCAGGGATTACTGAAAATACATTTACAGGTGCTGCTGTATCGAATCAACAGTTGGGCAGCCCGTCACAGTAGCTCAATATGACAGCTACAAATCTAAAAACGCCATCACTAACATGTTTCAGGGATCCACCTTTTCCTCAGAGAGTCTATATGACCCACTCTCTCTGAAACATTTTGTTGGCTTCTACTTGTGTACTGAGTGTTTTGCACAGCACCACGGAACCGATCCTGCTGTCAGTGTTTTTATATTACTTGGCAGCTGTAGCACAATGGTAGACAACCATGTAGAATCTGAGGGCCATACATTTGGACCCCCAAATTATCTGAAGAGCTGCACATTCTTTCTTAATATGTGTTTGATAGAAATGTCAAACCTAAGGTCATTAAACTTAGGACTGAGGTGATAGGCAGAATCATATCAGACAAAATTGACAACAGTAAAGTCAGAGGAAGGGGAGAGAAGGTAATAGAAAAAAAGAAGGGTTAGGAGGACAGGGAAAAGGAAGAACAAAAGGGTGTGGGGGGCCAGAGAGAGTGGGAGAAAGCGGATTAAAAGGAGGGAAGAAGGTAGAAGAGGGTAGAAAGGTGAAGGGGAAGGGAGGAAAAACACCTAAGGAAACTAAGAAGAAGAAGATGGAACAATGTAAAATAAATGAAGTGATATGGAGAGAACTGAAATATACTGTATCATCAATGAATAATAGTGGGTAACGTCCTTCAAAATCAATACCTTTTGTGAAGTTTTGAATCAGGAAGCTATGTATGACACATGTATGACTTCTGGAAGTGCAAAAAAGGTCTGTGGATATTCACTAAGGAGTGCTACACATATAATTGTATGTATTATTATTATTATTATTATTATACAGGATTTATATAGCACCAACAGTTTGTGCAGCCCTTTACAATATAAGGAAGACATTGCAATTACAATACAATTTAAGACAAGATGGTAAGGAGGGCCCAGCCCCTGAGAGCTTACAATCTAAAAGGGAGGGGCAAGGGATACATGAGGAGGGAGCTATGTGAGGAGGGAGCTATGTGAGGATGAATTGTTTGAGAACGTGATGGTTCAGTGGTTAGTTTGAGGTGGGATAGACTTCCCTGAAGAGACGAGTCTTAAGGGATTGCCTAAGGGCAGTCAGAGTGGGAGATAGATGGACTGGTTAGGATAAGGAGTTCCAGAGGATTGGGGAGACTCTAGAGAAGTCCTGGAGGCGAGCATGGGAGGATTTGATGAAGGAGCTAGAAAGTAGGAGGCCTTTGGAAGAGCGGAGGGGATGGTGGGGGGTGATACTTTGAGACAAGGTTTGAGGTATAGCCGGGGGCAGAGTTGTGTATGGCTTTGTGAGTGGTTGTTAATATTTTGAATGTTATCCTTTGTGCTATTGGAAGCCAGTGGAGGGATTGGCAGAGGGGGGTTGCAGACAGTGAGCGGTTGGTTAGGTGGTAGATTCTAGCAGCAGCATTCATGATAAACTGAAGGGGGATAGCATGTGTAGAGGTAGGCCAATGAGGAGGGAGTTGCAATAGTCAAGACGAGAGATAACAAGGGAGTGGATGAGTAATTTAGCGGTTTCATTGGTGAGGAAGGGGCGTATTTCGTATGTTACAAAGGTGAAGTCGGCAGGATTTGGATAGTGATTGGATGTGGGGAAGAAAGGTGAGGTCCAAGTTAAGGATGACACCTACCACCTTGGCATGGGGGGAGGGTTGGATAGTTGTGTTATCAATCTCAAGAGAAAAGTTGGGGGAAGGTGCACGGACAGGAGGAAATATCATGAGCTCAGTTTTTGAAAGGTTGAGTTTTAAGAAGTGTTGTGACATCCAGACTGATAAGTCAGTTAGTAGATTAGTGATACGCAAGACATGTAGTAATGACTGATCCCAAAAATGTGAAACACAGTGTGATTATTTGAACATACTTGAACATACTTGAACATCAACATTACCCTAACATACTACTACATGCTAAACTTCCTATGTGTAGCAATTAATTACTAATAGCTGGTAATAAACCATGGGCAGATGTTTTAGTAGCAAGATTGTGCTACCAAAAATCCCCCTGCGTGCCCAGCCTAACAGGAGCTCAGGAACTACTGATAAGTTGAAGAGTTTCTAGTAAGTTATAAAAGTGCTTACCATTGTTATATTACCACTATGCAGATGTTATCACTGTAAAGCATTATGTAGTTTTATTGTGTATCTACCTGTTCACATACATCAATAAAAGCATCACTAAAGAACTCCTTCCTCTATGGCAGATTAAATAGTAGTACTTGGGTGAAATTTACAAAAACAGTTATGATTAATAGTAGACATGTGCGATTCGTTTCGTTCCGAATCTAAATTCGGACGAACTTTTCCGTTTCCGAAATTCGGTAGCGGTAGTTCGTTCGAACATTTGTTTCGTTTTCGTTTCTTATTCGTTTCGTTCGTTGAAGAAAAACATTTCCCCCCTCAAAAGTCACTTTGCTGCAAGCGAACGAACGAATGAACGAAACGAATAAGAAACGAAACGAACGTTCGAACGAACTACCGCTACCGAATTTCGTCCGAATCCGAATTCTGAATCCGAATTGACTTTCACACCCGAATTCCGAAAACGAAATAACACAAATCCGAATTTAAAACGAAACTAAACAATTTTTTTGGCAGAGCACATGTCTAATTTATATCTTTAAAGTAGAGCTATTGGCAAAAGACAAATTACATATACAGTCTGTCATTAGCAGTAAGAACACTTTTTATTTTTCTGTGTCCCTATAGCATAGTTTTTTTTTTACCCTATTGATCCTGGATTTGTAGTTTTAGAATTAAATGTTTGTAAGTCCCCATTTAAAGATTTAAGCTGTTTAAGTTTTTTTAAACAGTTTTTTCTTTTGAATAAATTGTTTAAACCATATGAATAAAAGGTGGCTCTTGTAAGCACCCCCAGAAGTGTTTTAAAGTTTGTTCCAACCCCAGTAACTCACTTTTGCTGCACAGCTTGATCTGCAGAAGGTAAAAAAAATATAAATAAAGGCATGTAAAATAATAAATGAATCTATTCTTTATTTAACTACAATGGAAATTGCAACATTTTAAACACTTAAAATTGCAATCACAAGCAGAAATATGTCCACAGAGAAATCACCTGTACTGAACAAGCAGAGCACTGTCTGCAGAGACACAATCAGTGTGTTACAGACACAAGCAGAAACATGTCCACAAAGACAAAATACTGAAACAGGCAGAAACATGCCCTCAAAGATACAATCGGTAGAGTGCTGACATACCGGAAATATGTCTGCAGAGATGCAATCAGTATCATATTGACAAATCCAGAAACAAAGCAACAAAGACACAAGCACTGATGCAATCAGAAATGTCCACAGAGACATGATCAGTACTGTACCAATACAAAGACACAACTGGAAACATGTTCAGAGACACAATAAGTGTCATACTGATACACCAGAAACATGTCCGCAGAGACACAGTCAGTACAATACTGACATACCAGTAACATATCCTCAGAGATGCAGTACTGTACTGACACAATTAGGAACATGTCTGCAGGGATCACACGGCTGCTCCTGCAGCATCCCTCGCTGCTTGCTAAATCCCACAAAATTTCACTCATTAGTGAGGGATCAGATATGGAGAAACACCTTGCTATTTGGCCAGCGAGGAAAACATGCTATTGGAGCAAGCGAGTGGTCTCTATCAATCCTGCTGCTCATAATTTGCTACCAGCAACAAGATCACTAGTGTTATATTTTCTGAAAGCCAAGACCCTGTAGAATAAAATGGTTGCAGGTGCAATGTTTATGTTGCACAATATTAGCACAACTCCTTATCAAACCCCAACATTTTGTGAAAAATGCACTTAAATGCCCCAAAACACAAAATACCCATTTTTAAATAAACTATAAAAGAGGTGACAACGAGTAAATAGATACCCGACATGCCCAGGTTAAAAACTGTGTGCGTCCGTGAAACGGCGACAAACTTCAGTACCCCAAGAAGTCCATAGACGAGGCTTTAAAAGCCCCCACAGGACGTCAGTTTAAAGATATCCAAAACCTGGCCCTAGAATTATTGCCCTCACTCTGGCGTGTGCGGCGATACCCAACATGTGTGACACAATCGTCGTTTTCATACGTAGGCGTACCTGACGCGTGTTTATGTGAAGACGTGGGGCGGAGGACTTTACATTTTTAAAAATTATTTTTACATTTATTTTTATTAAATATTAATTTTAAAAAACTTGATTGTCCTGTTTGCGATCTAATGGGTTGTATGGTTCTTTCTTGTGTATCAGTGCTGATGTTATTTTTTTTGTTCTTTTGTTCAATATGTTTTTGATATGATCACTGGGTGGTGCTGGGTTCCCGAAGTAGGAAGCAGACTCTGGACACTGTGGGTTGCTTGGTGTCTAGACTCTGCAATGGGAGTGTTTTCTCCCAGTTAGTTGCACTACTTTTTAGGTGTTTCTTTTGTTTTCTATCTCTATTTTCTCGTACTCTTCTCCCTTCTTCTGGCGAGCTGACTGTGGCTGGTTTTCCCCCCGGCGGTATGTGACCTGTTAAAGTTAGATCATGGTTAATATACATTTTGGATTGCTTAACGCTCGGGGACTTAATTCCCCACAGAAAAGATCCCAGATATTGTATCAAGTTGTGGGCTCATGTCCTTTTCCTGCAGGAGACCCATATTAGGGGCCTGGGGGCCCCCTCTCTCCATTCACGTTATTATCCACAAAGTTAGTAATCCAGAAAGTCCTCTGGGGCTGCCATTTCCTTTCATCACTCCATTCCTTATGTGGTACTGGATGTCCTTGCTGATGATGATGGTAGATTTCTATTTCTTAATTGCCGGATCTATGACAAATTTTGTTCACTCTGGCTAACATCCACCTCCCTAACTTGCAGCCAATTCGAACCTTACATAAGATTTTGGACAGACTTGAAGACTTTGCTACCGGCCTGCTGGTAATGGGGGTGATTTTAATTTTATATTAGACTGTGCTTTGGATTCTTCTACTCAGAGGTCCAATGTATCCATGTCAGCCATCAATAGACTGCACAGGCGATTTCATCTCCTTCCACTGGTTGACCTCTGGCAGATGCTGCATCCGTCCGTCAAGGATTACACCTTCTATTCACACCCCCACTCTTCATATAGTGGTATTGATTTTTTTCCTGACCTCCCACTATTTATTAACGTGGCACCCGCAGGCGAAAATATATACACAAGTGTGATCGGATCATCCTCCTGTTTTCTTTCAGATTAACGTCCCGGATACTGCTGCTAGGGTCTTTACTTGGCGGCTTAACGAATTGTTGCTAAAAGATCCTGTAGTGCAAGGGGCTGTCTCCTCTGTCTTCAGAATTTTCTAGTAGATCATGCTGCTGACCCCTCCGGTGGGAGGCTTTAAAGTGTGTCCTCCGGGCTGTCTCGGACTCCTCGGGTGTCTCTCTTGTCCATGCTACCAGGTTCTCGCTCTGTCATTTCTAGGGATCTTCTTTGGTTCTTCTTGGCTGCGGCAAGGTCGGTGATACCTAGTCTTTGGAAGACTTCTGTTGTCCCCCATATTAGGGAGTGGGTGAGGGAGATGTGCAACCTTATGAGAATGGAGTGCCTCCTTAAATTACACAAACGCTCGATTTACTTCTTTGTGGGGCCCCTGGATCCTGTTCATGGAATCTCCTGCCTTCCCAGCGCTGGTTCCATCATGAGCTGATTTTATTTGTACTTTTTTTATCCAATGGGGGGAGTAGTACATCAGGCTTGGGTGGATAATTCATCCCTGAGCGATCGTGGTAACTATACTAGCTGTGGTATGGTGAATGCCATTCATGCGAGGCCTGGGCTCTTTCTGCCCAGTGCTTTGATGACTTATAGCGGGTACCGCGGGGGCTCTGGTCCTGGTCTCGGCTTGCCTTTGCCTTGCTCTTTTGTGTGTTTTGTTTCCCGTCTCTCTCTTTCCCTTTCCCTTCATGCTTTATTCTTCTGCTCTTCCTCTCTTTTTTTCCCTTCTTTCATGTTATATTATAGTTGATTTTTCTTTTTTTTGTATGGAGGTGGAACCTTTCTTGTCAGAGGTTCTTACTTTACCTTCCTTCGTTTCTCTAGCCCTATGGGAGTGTTATCACCCTGGCCAATATTTCATTTTTTTGTTTTTTTATATTATATGCGAGAAGTGGAATATTGCATGGCCTAGGGGTCTCATGTGTACCGAGAGGTGGAAGCTACTTTTGGCTAGGGAACATGTTTTTTTGCATTATTGTACCCGGCTACAGACGGAGTTTTTATTTTGTTATGGGACCTGTATATTCTCTGTTTTATTCTTCTTTTTAAGTTGAATAAAATCTTATCTAAAAAAATTAATAGAAAATCTGATGATGGAAGTCCATGAGGGGTACAGCACACCTGTAAAGGAGTTAGCGGGATTGAATAACAGAGATGGGCAATACTAGTGTGTACTGTTTAAACATCAACAACAATAAAACAAAATAATTAAACATGGGAAACAAGAATGGCTGTGTCTTATCAGAATAGATAGCTGAAACCACATTTTGTTTGAGAAAGTATTTAATATTTGGTTACATTGGAAACAAAATTCCAAAACAACGTATATAATACATTGTCATACAAAGTGGAACATGTATAACAAGAGCCAATATTACATGAAGTACAAATGAAATGTGTACAGTAACCATTATTTTACTTAGATTGTCCCTACATTTGCCTTCACATTTGTGATATTAACGTAGGGACAGTTTCTCCACAACAAATGCCTATATGCTAAACAATAATACAGGGTTGCTCGTGTTGCAGTACACCTGTCCCAATTCCAGGGCCAGATCGATCAAGAAGCAGTAAAGAGTTGTAAACCACATAGAGTACCAATTAGAGCCTTTTCCAAGTACCAAGCAGCATATTGGAAAGGTTTGACTGTTGCCCTTATTTCAACCACTGAGAACATGTATAATATAACTACACCATCTCTGATATGGTATCTAACCTTTTCTTACACATCAGCCTCTTAATAGCTTTTAAGAGATCTGGAAAGTGAGAGAGGATAGGCAAGAGGCCATGATTTCTCTCAGCTTCAGCAAGAGTCTGGTGTGGATCAAATCTGTGTTTTGTTATGATTAGCAGGGCAATAGATAGGTCCACATGCCTTTTTGGATTCCTGCCTCCTGGATGCAGTTAATATAATTGACAGTGACATCCCAAAAATGAGAAATGTGCATGCAGATTTCTCCTCAGTATACACTCAGGAGGGAAACGGGTTTGACTTACATGATAAAACACATAGTTCAACACAAAATATACCTCAATGGTTGACAGAAACCGGTATACAACAAAGACTCAAACTGCTTAATGCAAATAAATCAGTGGGACCAGATAACCTGCACCCCAAGGTACTTAAGGAGCTAAGCCAGGTTATAACAAGACCATTATTCCTAATTTTTAAGGACTCCTTCATGACGGGTAGAGTCCCAAGTGATTGGCGGAGGGCTACGGTAGTTCTAATATTCAAAAAGGGGGAGAGATGCCAACCAGGGAACTTTAGACCGGTCAGTCTAACATCGGTAGTTTGCAAACTGTTAGAGGGAATGATTAAGGACTAACTTTTTATGAGGGGGTAAGTAGAGATATGGATGGAGGGAGGCCGGTATATGTGGTATATCTGGATTTCTCAAAGGCATTTGATACAGTACCACACAAACACTTACTACACAAGCTGATATATATGGGTATAGATGAAATGGTGTGTACGTGGATAGAGAACTGGCTACGGGAACATGTCCAGAGAGTATCTATAAATGGAACCTTTTCAAACTGGTAAACAAAGCAAGTAGAGTCCCATCTTATATTAAGAAGGGAATGCATTGCAGGGACAAGTCTATGATTGTGCCACTTTAGACATCGCTGGTTCGGCCTCATCTGGAGTACGCGGTCCAGTTTTGGTCACGAGTCCACAGAAAGGATGTCCTTGAGCTGGAAAGAGTCCAGCAGAGGGCAACCAAACTAATGAGGGGAATGGAGGACCAGAGCTACGAGACGAGGCTACTAAATTTAAACATGTTCACGTTGGAAGTAAGGAGATTAAAGGGGGATATTATTTTCATGTACAAGATGTTCAATGGTCTTAGCAACAAACTCTTTACGATTAACTCCATTACAAAAACTAGAGGCCACCACCTAAAATTGGTGGAAAAAAAATTCCAGCACAAGGGGCGAAGGGGGTTCTTCACAGTTAGAGCGGTTAGGGTCTGGAACTCACTGCCACCGGCAGTGATTTCAGCTAGTAGTGTAGAATTGTTCAAGAAGCATTTGGACGATTTCCTGAGGGACCGTAATATACAGGGGTACAAGTACACCTAAGAATGAGATGATACATGGACTTCTACATACGCACACATCAGCAATAGGTTGGACTTATGTCTTTATTCAACCTCAAATACTATGTAACAGATCCCACAGGCAGTGCTCCAGATTGGCCTTTACATGATTGCAATTAGCACAGTGCCTGAAGTAAAGGTTGGGTGCTTTTATTTTATGGGAAAAATTAAAAGCGTAGTAGGACCTGTACAGTATCTTAGTTTCCCTCCATGTCTTGTTCACAGTACAGCTGTGTACCTTAAAGTCCCATTGAAAAAGCTGGTAGCCCATGTCTTCCGCAGAAAAGAGTGTTCATATAAAAAAATTATTGTATGGCCGTTAATCCCTTCGACTCCCATAATGTGTATATTTGGTGATTTTGGCCCTGGGGGAATTGAAGGTTTAATAGGCAAATAGGGAGAGATGTAAGTATATGAGTTAAACTTTATTCTTGCCTCCAGAGGCGTAACTAGAAACCTCAGGGCCCCTGTACAAGAAACTATTAAGGGCTCCCCCACCACCAAAAAAACATGATTTTGATACTGTTTATTTAATATATAAAAAAAAGGTATGAGGGTAATTTATCAAAACAGAAGCAGAAGTATCTGGAGCATTTGCCTATGGCAACCAATCAGCTTCTCTCTTTAGTTTGTTCAGTTAAGGTTTGAAAATAAAAAGGTGAATGCTGATTGGTTGCCATAGGCAACTGCTCCAGATTCCATCTGCTCCAGTTTTGATAAATTCCCCTCTATGTATGTTATGACTTTCAGGGCTAGTTCACACCAGTTCCAGTGCATTCCGGCCCGATTCGTGCTGGAACGCACTGGATCGCATCCCGGCCGCGTCACTGCATTCTGGGGCGGGAGGGGGCGTGTTGTTGCATTAAAGTCAATGGCAACACAGGTACGCCCCCGGCCGCAGTGTGATCTCCAGAACACATGGCAAATCAATGTCAGTGTTCTGGTCTCTCTGGGCCCCCCAAACTGGTGGTACACCAGGGCCCGGTCGCAAATACGACTGATGCAACCCTGGTAGTTTCGCCAGTGCCTGTATCTGCACTCAGTATCGGGGCATTTTCACGAGTACTTGTGAAAATGACCAGTATTGGCACTGGTGCATCCCTACTTAATATAATGTATTGCTGGAACTTGTAGTCCTGCATAGTTGGTGGTTTTCTGCATTGCTGTATAACTATAATACAGCAATGCAGAATACCACCAGCTATGTAGGACTACAAGTCTCAGCAATACATTCTAATGTAAATTAAAATACCACCACTTTCAAACACCCCGAAGCCCCTCCTTCCCGATTCAGCCTGCACCCACACCAGCCTTACCTGATTCCTGCAGCAGCTACTTCATCTTGGCGGCCAGGGGGGGTCCTCTCCCAACAGCTGATTGTGCTGTCTGTCGGTGCTTGCAATGTCGGTAGCGCCTCCGCCAGGCAGACAGGTGACAGACACAACCTCCTCCCCATCCCCGCACAGCCGCCCGTACATTCTACTGCTGCGGATGGCAGAGCCGTGGAGGAGGGAGCGGCACTATCTGGGAGGGGGGGGGAGTGTGCATGAGGTAGCTGCGCACCCTCCGCTTCCTCTCTGGGCCCCCCCAAACAGGCAGAAAGCCAGGGCCCGGTCGCAATTGCGACCGCTGCGACCCTGGTAGTTCCGCTAGTGCTTGCCTCCCTCCAAGCCACCATTGTAAAAAAAGGTGTACCCGATAGTTCTCATTTTAATACATTTTCTATTTTTGTATACTTTTCTATACGGATTTACTTCCAGGTGCTGTGATTAAAACGTCCCTTTATTTACTAAAATGTTTGATTATATAAATATGAGTTGATAGCACTCTAGGAGTGTCTGTATCCACCAATATACCATAATGCAGTAGAATTTATCAGCATTTACATTTGATTTTATGTTTAAGGCAGTGTATTACTTCTTTTAAAGGGTGAGCCACATGCTACATATCACTTATTTTTCCAAAGCAGAAAGGTATTCCCAAATCTTTTTAATTACTAGCCGTCCGCCCGTTTTAAATAATCAGACGGACAGCAATCTTCCATCAGCGGGTGCAGGATCCCGCAAAAGCTTTAAACAGCCGGTACCAGATGTTGCATACAAGCGCTCCCGCAGCTCTACAGCCGCCTGATCATTTGTATGGTGAAAAACAGCGTGTGGCCTCCCCCTTCTGCTGCTGCCAGTTATCCCGGGCTCACTGTCCCCCATGCGGGCCCGAGATCGACACAGTGGCTGCTCACAGTGTGAACGGAGGAGAGATCAGCATTCTCCTACTTGCTGATCTCTCCTCCAATCGCAGAAGTGATGTGTATTACATCACTTCCGCCTTCAGCTGTCATTTTTCTGGCTGCTATAGCCAGAGAAGAAGCCGGTGAAGCAGATCTCTGTTTCATCAGCTTATTTGGGGGTTACTAGGTGACATTAGGGGTCTTAGAGTCCCCTGATGTCTCCATGAAGAGGACCTTTCATTGTATATTTGCTATTATATATGGGGCTTTTTAGCCCACGATGTGATAGCAATAAAGTTAAGTGTAAAAAAAAAAAGTTGAAAAAAAATGAGTCGCAAATAAAAAATTTAAAAAACACACAAAAAATGTTTAAGGCCCCTGTCCTCACGTGCACTCACATATAAATGTAAATACGCATTGGTCCGCATATGTCTGAAAACAACTATTATAGCCCATGTTGCATATCACCGCAGACGTCAGAGTGCGAGCAATAATTTTAGGGCCATTAATCACTGATAACACTAAACGGATGACCGGTAAAAGCTTTTAAAGCGTTGCCTATGGCCAATTATAGATATGGTAGTTTTTTTGCGGTTTTAATGCTTGACATGTTTGGGGTCTATTTACCCGACGTGACCCCGTCTTTTACATTTTACCAAAAATTTGGGGTGTAATAATTGTTTGATAACATAACATAGAGAAAACCTGTTTTTTTCCCCAAATTGTCTGTACTTTTTTCATTATATAGTAAAATATAAAAAAGCCAGTAGTGCTTTAATACCCCCAAAAGAAAGCTCTATCTGTCCCCACTAAATGGTATAAATCCCATCTGGGGTTATTATTAATATAATTTTACAGGATTTATATAGCGCCTACAGTTTGCGCAGCCTTATACAATATAAAGAAAGACAGTACAGTTACAATACAATTTGAGACGAGATGGTTATGAGAGCCTTCAATCTAAAAGGTTAAGCTTGAGCCTAGTTTGTAGGCTTCATAGTGAATGTTGAACTCAAAAGTTCAAAAAAGATCTGGGACATATCTAGGTACAAACCAGAAAAAGTCACAAAACCATCACAGTTTAACTGAGCCCAGATTAACAGCGCTGGAGCAACGCAGTGTAAGTCAGAACGCCTCACACCTAGTCTTACCATCAGGGCTCCCACCTGTATTTTGCTTGAACAGACATCTTAAGATGCTATATGTGTTTTCAGTATGTACTTAATACATTTTAAAGTTGATTTACTTAACTGACCAATTTTTTGAAACATCAAAAATAACTTTATTTTTTTACTTTTTTTTAGTGTTTCATATGAATCTAATAGGAAACAAAAAAATCTGCCTCATCAGCAACACCTGAAAAATGTATTTGGAAGTGTTTGTAATAATCTAGAGGATATTCAGAAAATGCACAATGACAGTACAGAAAGTAATAGTCAGTGCCTAGTCAAGGCTGAACCAGAAAATGGGCTGGAAATTGGAAAACATGGATCCATTTTAGGCTTAGCTCAAGAAGAGGTCCACACTGAACAAACAAAGGATATTTTTCCAAGCAATCAGGGGTCAGTGGGCCACTGCAGTCACGCTCCTGTAATTCAATGTGATCAAACAGAAAGCAGAGGAAGAAATGAAACCCTTTGCACTTCAGAAAACATATTTAAAGGCTGGAAACCTTTAAAACATTCATATAGCACAATTTTCAAGCCTTTGGAAAACAGAACCATGGATGTATTGATTGCAGATGAGCAAGCTACAAGCTCAGCAAAATTACAAGATGAAGACATTGGACAACAGCGACACTATATTGTCCAAGCAAGTCATTCAGAAATCCAAATAAAAAATGAAACTGGAGATTTCTATGTTGAAAGGAATCTACACAGAACTATGCAGAACACAAGCATGGAACGTACAGCAAATGACACACATGCTGGTGGGACCAGTAAGGCACATTTCATTAGGCAATGTTGGTAGTCAATCCTATAGAAATATATATAAATATATATAAATATATATATATATATATATATATAGTGCAAGTAGTATAAGCAGAAGAAAAGTTACAAAGAATATAATAGCTAAATTAAGTGCAAAATCTCATATAAATGGAAATTTATGATTTTTTTTTTATGTGCAATTATTTTGTGAAATAACAGTGGTGATGTGTAGTAAGCCATACCAGCTAAGAAAAAGGAAGCTCCCACAGATCTAATTATAGTAAACTTAAAGGAAACCTGTTGCCAGGGTAGCAGCATTCGAGCATTTACAGTATCCAAACAAGCAGTACATTAGCTTTAACGGCTTGTTCAAACTCAATGCTCAACCGCACGGCTGCTGGTGTGTGTGTGCCCGTACAGTGCAGATGCGCTCCATCAAGTCACATTGCACTGTTCTTTTTTCTTTTTGTTAGAACTTTAAAAAATGTCACAAGTGACATTTCATTAAGTTCTATTGGCTCACGATGATGCAATGTGGTTGTACTGTGTCTTACTATGGTGCGCAAAAAAAAAAGTGCACACCATCGGAATGCAGTGGTGTGAATGGTCACCATCTATGACAAGGCAAATTGCCTGTGCAGTCCGAATGCAGATGGTGTGAAAAAGCCCTGAAACATGCCCCCACTGTCCTCTGTAGCTGCAGGCACTGTGGTGCTATTAGTCCTCAACATTCACAGGGAAGCACTGAAGTTTATAGGTCCTTTTCTCAGCAGCTCAGCTCACTCTGCTCTGCCCAGTTAAGTACATGCTCTGAGACTAGAACTAGAAAGCCGAGAGGTTGATAGCACTTCCCATCACTGTCAGGCAGAAAGGGGCTATTACAATGCAGTACAGAGAAATAAAGTGACAAGTAGAAGACACTATTTTTTAGTCCATCTCATTGTGCCATTTATATCTGAGTGTCTAGAAATGTTGATGTTGTTGCAGTAAGGAAATGCTGGAAGCATCAAAGTCAATAAAAATCTTTACTGGGAAAATATCACAGCTGGCCATCACTTTTGAAAATACTAATTAAGTTGCCATGCTGACTAACTGGCTTTATTAATTTGAATCATGTACCTGAAATATGTATGCACATTAAAGGCTCTGACTTCACTCTGACTTTCCTGATCTGCATTCTTGTAGAGGAACATTGTCTAGGAAGCTTACAGGGCTATTCACAAAAGGGTGAAGAGTTTGGAGAAGGCAGAAGTGAACCGTCTAGGACAAAACAGCTGAACTGGAAAGTGAGCTGAATTAGAGAATTTTTCCAAATCAGCTATCTTAGCTTAGATTGTTTACTTCTCCTGCCTTCTCCAAACTCTGCACCCTTTTGTGAATAGCCCTGTAAAACTTTCTAAAGGTTGCCGTTAGATTCCTTTTTTTCTAGATTCAACAAACTAGAAAACTGTTTTCTATAGATCTGTGTTTCACATTAATAATCAGACCAAGAAAAATTGTAGTTGTTGATTGAGGGACACGGGTGTTTAGACTGGTGGGGTATTCTGCCACCTTCAGAATTGGGCACTGGCAAAAAATAAAAATAAATTATGATCAGCCCAGTATACCCCCTCCTTCTCTCAAGCTAGCTACTTTTTTCTTCAATCATACATCGCTGCTGAGCTGTTCTCTCTACACAGCTACCCAGATTTGCCTTATCTAAGCCTAACTTTGGAGTGTAGCTGCACAAGACATGCAGAGATAGTCTAGAATGGAACCTTTGGGCGCTGAGCTCATTGTGGTTCTTTCCAGACCAGCGTGTACTGTGTTAAAAACGGAGCACTCTCCAAGTCCAAAACCGTGGCACAGCCCCAGGTGTAACCCTGTTTCCAAAGACTCACTTTGTGAGCAGGTTGTGTGGGCCAAGCACTGGGAGCTACCTATTTGCTAGACATATTGGGTGCCGTATACATAGTTACATAGTATTTGAGGTTGAATAAAGACATTAGTCCATCAAGTCCAACCTATTAGGATCTCATTCTAGGAGTACCTGTACCCCTGTATATTACGGTCCCTTAAGAAATCGTCCAAAAGTTTCTTGAATCACCGCTCATTACACGAGCCCAGTCTGAAAAGGTGCCATTTACAGATACCCTCTGGACCCGTTCGCGTAGCCAGTTCTCTATCCACGTACACACCACCTCATCTATGCCCATAGCTCTCAGCTTGTGTAGCAAGCGTTTGTGTGGTACTGCGGAAGGGGTTAACACTGAGTTGTTGAGTGGTGACATAATCCGCTGGGTGGAGTGTTGTATGCTTCATGCTCTCTTTCCCACCATTCAGTGTTAAGGAAGCACATTTCTGCTGCAGAACTTGACCCCCCTCCCGCTTTCCCTCTTCTTGAGAAGCACTTTGGTAAAAAGTAAAAATGTGTTAAAAATCCCCTCTGTGGATCTGGCTGTATCCCCTCTTAACACAACGTTAGCCATCCCTGGGGAAGATACACCTGCCTTTAAAGTGTATTTCCACTTTTGCCATCAAATTTGAGAAAACCCCACTATATGTTTGTTATGTGTTCCCTTCCACGCAACATAAAGCAACATCATTTTTTACAAAAGATTTCTTACATTTTTGGATGTTTTGTTGCAGCAGGCAAAATGGTTGAAACCTTCACAGTGATCTGTACTTATAGAAAGACTTAGGACACAACTATCGACTAACTAATGATTTTTCAGAACTGATACCGATATTGGCCACCATTCAGGCCGATAGCCGATATCAGATACCAATATTCTGTTTACATCCAGCAGCTGAATGTAAACAGCAGGCAGTCGCCTGATATCGGCCGCTCCCCGCCCCCCGCCCCATTAAT
>NW_017307491.1:302295-310745 GCF_000935625.1 Nanorana parkeri | reverse complement strand
CGCTCCCCGCCCCCCGCCCCATTCATCTACCGGCAGCAGGATTCCGCAGCTGAATGTAAACAGCAATCAGTGCAATAGCCAGCCTGCTATTGGTTATTTCAAATTGCAATAGCCAATAGTAGGCTGGCTACTGTACCCGCCCACTGCCTGCTGTCAATCAGCAGAGGAGCGGACCTGAAGGAGAACAGGTAAGGGGCTCGCTATTGCTTACCCTGCTATCTGCTGTTTTTGTTTTCAGACTACACTAACAGAGCCGGCAGCTCTAAGGCTGCCGACTCTGTTCCCACTTAGATTTACTCACCGGCTCCTTTGATCAGCTGACCGAGGGATGCTGGCCAGACAGCGGCACCGACTGCGAATTTCACTGTGTGAAATTCGCACAGTGTTTATTATCGGTAATATGAGTACATTTTACCGATACCGAACCCTTTCGCTGCCAAGGTATTTTTTTCGGTTTTTGCACACGTTATAACCCACATTTTACGCCTGGAAATTAATTCCAACCCCCAAACATTATATGCTTTCTGAAAGCCAAGACCCTGTAGAATAAAATGTTTTATTATTTATTTATTCAAATTTTTATATTGCATGATATTAGCGCAACTCTTTATCAAACCCAAACATTTTGTAAAAAATGCACTTTATTTAATTTTAGTGCACAAAAACACACACAATAAATACATACCCAACATGCCCAGGTTAAAAATTGTGTGCGTCTGCGGATTGGCGACAAAATTCACTACCCCTAAAAGTCCATAGATGATGCTTTAAATGCCCCTACAGGTCATTAGTTTAGAGATAAACATTATTGGCATTAGAATTATTGCTCTCACACTGGTGTACGTGGCGATACCCAACTAGTGTAGCGCAATAGTCATTCTCAGGCTGAATGTGCATTTGCGGGGGACTTTAAATAAATGTAAAAATAATGTAAATTTTTTTAATTTAATATTTTTTTTAAACAGTTTTTTTTTAAAACTTTACTTTTAATTGCCATCACATAGGGGGACTTACAAGCCTCCCATGTGATAGCATATTGGCAGTGACAGGTCCTCTTTAACGTGCTACTGGGGGTCCAAAAGACCCCTAGTATCACCTTTCCACTCTAAATAAGCTATTGAAGGGCAGATCGCACTTCAATAGCTTATTGTTCGGCTTCAGGAGCCGAGCAATGACAGCTCAGGGACCGGAAGTGATGCAATATGCGTCCCCCCTCAGTCCCATAGAACGGGAAGGAGACCAGTGAGCGCACGTTCGCCGCTCTCCTCTCCAGATTCCGGCCAGGACCCGACATGCTAGTCCCGGGCCTGCAGGAGGGGCAGTGGAGCCCGGGAAATACGGCAGGGGGGCACTTTACCAGCCCGTGGAAGTGACCTGATGGCAGCTGAGCTGCCAGAATCACTACCATTGTAAAGCCTTCAGCCTGCTTTACATTTGTAAACAGAGTCCCGATTGGCTCTGTCTAAACAGGCCTGCTGCCACCGGCGTAAGCCTTACGCCGGGGACAGCAAAAGGGTTAAAAAAAAGCAGGAATATCGGCTTCGATAATCGGTATATTTGATAATTGGTCGATCCCTAGACAGAACAGTGCGGATTGTAGGTTTTTTTCATTAAATTCATTACCATACAATGCAGAAGCCACACTTTTAATCCTTTAACCCTTTGTTAGTTACAGGTAGTGTTCAAATCTGCTTTATAAATTATTATAAAATCAGCCAGCACAATACAGACAGGATTAACACTAGGGAGGTTCCGATACCATTTTTCTTAAGACCAAGTACAAGTGCTTTCTCTCAGGTACTTGCCAATACCAATTACCGTTACTTGTGACATTTTTTCTAAAACAATACAGACTAATGATTTTAGGGCAGCTTCTTCCATGATTATTCAGCAATGGAGAATGGCAACCAGCAAAAGAGGACTACAGATCCCCTCAATCCATAAATGGGATACAGCAATGGAGAATGGTAACTGGCTATAGAGGACTACAAATCTTAGCAATCCATGATTATTCAGCAATGGAGAATGGCAACCAGCAATAGAGAACTACAGATCCCATCAATCCATGATTATACAGCAAGTATACAGGGCTGTACAGGATGGTGCCAGGCTCTCTGGGCAGATGTCGAGCTCTCCAGGGCTGAACGAGTGGGTGTGGGGCTGTCCAGTTCTGTGCCGGTCTCTGGAGGAGGAAAAGTGTGCCAGACCAGTGCTGACAAAGACAGCTGCCGCAGGGGTCCCCAACAGGCTGCCTTAGGTCCCTAGGAAGCATGGGACCTTAGCCAGCCGTTCTTGTTTAAAAATTTAAAGGGCCATTATCGGCCTTTAGTATTATGGCATTATCACAAGTACAAGTGAAAATGCCCTGTATTGGCCCGATACCGTTACTAGCACCGGTATCGGGACAGCCCTAGTTAACACAAATCCCTCACAGCCCCTCCTAACATTCCACAGAAGGAGAAACCAAAGAGAAATGTTATCACTTAAGAAGTCAAGTAGAAACTGAACCCAAGTAAAAGCAATTTCAACTGCAAGAAGCATTTCAAATTTTTTTTTTAATCTTATGCTATGTGAATGGGAACAGGTAACAAATATAAAATTGGGTTATCCCAATTGAGCTGCGAAAGTAGATATGCCCTTTAAGGACCCCCATAAACAAGAAGTTTGAGGCCTTTAACCTTAGTTTGTCAGACTCTAGCTGACCGAATTAAAAACGATCACTACAACAGTTGATCTCTTCATCATAGAGCACTTAGAGCTCATGGCTTCAGCCCTGGACAGGTTGCTGAAAGTCTACGCCTCATAATCAGGATGGGTCTTCTGACAGTAAATATAAGGACTCTCTAGTTTAAAGCAGAACTTTTTTTTTAACCCTTGCAGTGGTGATACCCCACACTGCAAGGGTTAAGTGCTTGTTTGTGTCTAGGTGAGAAAATAACAAATATATACTCACCCAAAGTTCCGAGCCGGCCAAGTGTCACGGCGCTCCCTCCAGCCTGTCCCCTCGTCCGCAGCAGATTGGAATGTTCCTCAGCGTCCTCACATCTATGCACAGTGTATAGACATGATGATTTACTGGACCTTAGACCGCTGCAGAGGAGGGGGGAGAGACTGGTCTAAGTAGAAGCCAGCTTGGAGCTTTGAGTGAATAATTATTTGTTGTTTTTTTTAACCTAGACACAACAAGGAGCAGTTAACCCTTGCAGTGCGGGGGTAGCCCCACTGCAAGGGATAATTAAAAGAGTTCCTGGAGTTCAGCTTTAAGTATTGGGCTGCGGAACCTGCATGCAAGAAGTGATTGTTTTCCATGCCCTTTGCGGGACAACCTCACGTCAGGGCTGCCCTGCCCTTTCATCAAACATGTTACTGGGGGAAAGAGTACTGATCTTCCTTAGAATCCTAAACTTCTAAAGCCAAGCCCAAGTCTAGTCCTCAGTCTGCCAACAAACCATGGACTTCCAGGTCCCCCAAGCTCTTAGATAAATCTTCAGCATGAATTGGAAGTTCCCACTTTTTCCAAAGTAGGGGACATCTGCTAGCCTTTGTGGACACTTGGACAACCTGAAGATCAGGTGCTTGGGTCCAGGAGGTGATTTTTAGGGGCTAAAAGAGTTTTACTCCCCGGCCCCTTCTTGATTAATTGCTTCCTACCTGCCTGTGTCCCCTCATAGGTTAACAAATCTCCATACAGCCTTGGCAGGTCTTTTAGTGCTGGGCTTCATCATCCTAGTCCCTGCGACAAAACGATTCCAAGTGTTCACAGTTCCCAAACCAAAAGGGGGCATCCACCCCCACCATGGAACTTAAGGTCCTAAATGTCTGTCATAGTCTCCCTTCATCAGGTTGACTTTCTGGCCTCTGTAGACATTAAGGACAGGTACTTGTATGTTCTCATCTTTCCAATGCACCAGCATTTTCTTAGCTTTTCTGTGGATCCTCTGCACTTTGAGTTTGTGGCCCTGCTATTCAGCTTGTTTTTTGCACCTTGGGTATTAACCAAAGTTCTGGCATCTGGGCTAGCCTTGCAGCACTCAACATCATTTCTATTGTGGAATATGTAGACGGCCTCCTCATCGGGGAACAGTTGGAAAAAGTAATGGTCTAAAATGTAGCCAGTTCAGACCTTGCAGAGCCCTACACCCAGAAGTTTTCCAGGACCTGTATCACAGGTGGGGAACACCTGATGTGGAGCTCCTGGCATCCAGGTTCCACAACTGGACAGATTTGCCTCCAGGTACAGGGATCCTCTGGTGAGAGCAGTGGATGCTCTGCTGGCTCAGTGGGATCAATACCACCTGATTTATGCCTTTCCTTCCCTGAAACCCCTTGCAGGTCTGAAGGCATTCCAGTAATTCTTATAGCTCTGGAGTGGCCCAGGTGGACGTGGCAGACACTTTGTGGGCTCTTCCAGATCATCCGCACCTTCTGTCTCGAGGACTGATTTACCACCCTGCTTCATGGTTGCTGCCCTAAACAGAATGGCTGTTGAAGCCCAATTTCTGAGAGACAAAAGCATCTCTGAATCAGTGATTCCTATGATTCTAAAAACTTAAAAGTCTACTTCCTGGAAGGTCTATTATTACACATGAAAAGTATATTTCACTTGATGCAAAACAAACATCCACCCCAGGAAATTATGGGATGAATTCTGGCCTTTTTATATATGGGCATGGACCAGTATTTGACCCTTAGCACCATTATGGGTCCGGTCTCTGCTCTTCCATTCTTATCTTATTCCAGAGACTGGCTCCCCATTTCTTGATCAGGACTTTTGTGCAGGATGTGTCCCATGTGGATCCCCAGTAATGTGTCTCTGTGATTCTGTGGGATCTCAATTTGGCTCTCTCGGCCCTTCAAAGACCACCCCTTGAACTGATTAGGGATATTCCCCTCTCCAACCTCACACACAAGGTCACCTTGGCGAGGAGAGTATGTAAGCTGGCAGACTTATCTTGTAAAGAACCCTTTCTGCTTTTACACAGCGATGAAGCGGTGCTGAAGCCCAGAACTTCCTAAGGTATTTTCGTCCACCTCAACCAGGACATTGTCCTTCTGTCCCTTTGTCCAGTTCTAGTTCATCATAAGGAGATCTCCCTCCAAGGCTTAGATGTAGTTAGTACTGTGTGGGTCTATGTCACAGCCACTGCTTCCATTAGAAAGACTGACTATAACTTTGTTATTCCTGAATGTCCCCGTAAGGAGGAACCTGCTATTCATTCCACCATTTCTCAGTGACTCAAACAGACTTTCATTCAAGCTTACAATGGCTTCTGCTACTTGATATTTAAAAGTTTTATCCTGCGGGATCAACTAGTTCTCTGAGCACTGGTCCTGATATCTTGTTTTAGGGTGGCTCCTTTTCCTTGCAGGGTCCTATGACACTACCCTTGTGTGTGCTAGTAACTGGTTTGCATCTCCACAAACACACAGGCAGAGCAAGGCAAGCCACTCCTCAGCTCCTCGCTACCTTCTCCAAGCTAGTAGATAGACAGCTGCTGGAGACTGCTCTGTCCCTTGTACTGGATAGTAGGGTTGGGCTCGAACATCGCTAGTTCATGTGTTCACCAAACACACAAACTATAAGAGCGTTCAGGGGTTTGTTCGACCACTGAATGCCCCACAAGGCAATGCGCCTTGTGAAGCCCTAATTGGCTAAAGGCTTGCAAAAACAAAAGGGAACAGAGCGCCACCTCCGTATGTAAAATTGTTTATTAAATTAATAAAACAAGGGATATATGTACTCGCAAGCAAACCTTTTCATCACGCTTTAACAACAAACAAGAGGCCACGCTGTCTGTTAACCCAACATGGTATTACCCCGAATATGTACCAAGGTTGCATCCGGTCACATCACTGTCCACCGACCGCAGTCAGCCAAGATTGACGCGTTTCAGGGGCAAGGCCCCTTCATCAGAATCATAGCTTGCTTTGCCTGAGAGTGGGGTATAAGACTGGAAACCGACCAATCAGAGAAAAATTCTCCATTATGACTTGTCTTGGAGTGATTGGCTCTACCGCAGCATTGCAAGGGATTTGCTATTATACGGCCGTATATGCCGCCCAATGATCACACAGCCTCTGGCTAATTAATGAATCAGCCCGACCTTCAATTCATGTGGAGATTTCAATAGCATGAGGCGATTTTATATTATGAGCTAAGCAGTACTTCAAACTTAGCACTTCTTATTACTCGGCAATATACATCCAATCTACCCACATCTCTCAAAGAAAATGGAATAAAAAGTGAATATAGTTCATAATATATGCTACATTGGTGATTGCACTGTCAGATAAATAAAAAAAATAGAAAAATAAAAAAAAATTAAAAATAATTTATATGTTTAAATTATAACAAAACAACTGACAATCTTTTTTTACCAATAAAAATGTCACTACATGAGGCTAACAACTACAACATGCGATAGCCTTTTATGAGGCCTTTTAGACATAAAAAACAAAAATGATCATGTACTACTGGAAGAATATATTATTAATGGATGCATATCCACATATATATAGTAGGGGATTGAAACTTTAAAAACTCTGTTATCCATTCTAAACCATATCCATAATAAAGATATATTGTTATATATTTTTATTATGGATACATTTATATATATATTTATAAGTGCCGACATGAATCTCTATGGATTGTCACTCGATTGAACTGCTACTTATATAACAATCGATAAAACACGGAGAAACTCATTTTTGGTGTTGATGTTAACAATTGATATGTCAGTAACATAATAAAATACAAATTAGGACAAGGAAGGTTAAGCTAAATCTGAATGATATAGATAATATAATAAATAATGTGGGATAACCAGGCCTACCCAAGTGGCTACAATTAGTATAGAGCAACCTAAGCTGCAACTTGCTATAAGAAATCCAACATATGAAGCATGGAATATTAAATGACTGAAGCTACTTCGAACGCCTCATTGAAACCATTTGGTGCAAGGCTGTTTGAATATCCAGAACATTTGCCTTCCACACAGTTTTTTGTGTCTGAAGCCTACATCCCTCATGGTGGGAATTGCCTCAATAGAGAAAACTCTCAAATTGTCGAGACTGGCATTATGGTGTATTAGAAAATGCTTCGGAACTGAGTGTTTGTCATTCCTATTAGCAATGTTCTTTGTTCTCCAAACCTTGTCCTAAGGGTTCTTGATGTCCTCCCCACATACAATTTCCCACAAGGGCATATTAACCCATACACTACATATTCACTGCCACAACCGATTAACTGTTTAATGGGGAAAGTATTTTCCAAGGAACATATTTTTTTTTTCTATGCTACATATACTGGCAAGTGCCACAATTGAAAACATTACATTTGTAGTTCCCTGTTTGACCAAAAATACCTTTCCCCATTTTATCGTGAGAGTGCATGTCTATTTTACTTGGAGCCAGTATGTTTTTGAGTATCTTCGGTCTCCGATAGACAACTTTGGGATATGCAGGTAGGGAATTTTTCAAAATGGGGTCTTCTACCAGAACCCTGCAGTGTTTTTCTTGGTGAGTTATTCCTAAGATTTACTAAGAATTACAGGTCTACAATATAAACAACAAATTTCCATGCAAAAATTTTTACCGCTTTTGGTACAAAATTCCTGACAAAATCATAACGCCAGGGAGGTTAAGGCTTTTTGAATCTGAAAAGCAGCTGACATATGATAATCAATTACATATGTCAATTCAATAGAATATGGGTTACGATTACAATATTCCACAAACTCCAGAAGTTTCTCTCTCCCACCATCCCATATTAAAACAACATTGTCTATATATCTAGCGAAGAGGACTAGGTTTGCCCTGAATGGGTTATTGGACCAGATGAAATTGGACTCCCAAAAACCCATAAAAAGATTTGCATAACTCGGGGTAAACCTGGCCCCCATAGCTGTGCCCCTGGTTTGAATAAAATAATCATTTTGAAAGGAAAAATAGTTATGAGTTAATATAAACCCGATTGATTCTAAAGTGAACCATGCCTGTTGTGAATTAATTGACCCAGAGTTGGACAGGAAATATTGTGTGGCCATTAAGGGCAAACTCATGCTCTATCGACGTGTACAGTGAAGACACGTCTAATGAGGGCCATAAATATGTGTCCTTCCACTGGTATTGAGACAAGATCTCCAACATATGACCAGAGTCTCGTATGTAGGAGGGCAAGTCTCACACCAGTGGCTGCAAAAAATGGTCAATATATCTGTCAAGGTTATATGTGATACTATCAGGGCTGCAACAATTAATCGATTCAATTGATTATAATCGATAATGAGAATCGTTGGCAACGATTTTTATCATCGATTAGTTGATTTTCGATTTTGATTAGATTGATTTTCGATTAGTTGCCGCCGCTCTACTCTTCCCTGCTGGTGCTGGCTGCAGCGATCTGTGTCCCTTTCAATCCCTGCTGCCCCCCCCCCCCCCCCCGGCAT
>NW_017307491.1:296396-302165 GCF_000935625.1 Nanorana parkeri | reverse complement strand
GTGCCCCCCCCATCCCTCTGCTGCCGCCCCATTCCTCCTCCTCTGCCCGCCCCATTCCTTCTCAGTTGCCCGCCCCGTTCCTCCGTTGCTGTCCGCCCCATTCTGCCTCCATTGCCCGCCCCGTTCCTCCTTCGCTGCCCGCCCCATTCTTCCTCCATTGCCTGCCCTATTCTTCCTCCATTGCCTGCCCCATTCCTCCTCCGCTGCCCGCCCCGTTCCTGCTATTTGCTACTGCAATTTAAAATAACCAATAACAGGCTGGCTATTGCTATCATTAGATTCTCTTACCCTCTCCCCCCTAAAGCAATAGTGGTCAGTGGATCCACCCCTCCCCCAAAGCATTAGACACTGGAAGCAAACAGCAGCTGAAATAGGAGTAGTATTACCAGGAGCTGTAGAGGTGCCCATACACCTGCCGATTATCGTACAATATTCGCGGGTGATCCCGCGATTGTACGATAATCGGCAGGTCTATGGGCAGCGTGCTACCGCTTCTACTGTAAGGTCGCACGACTTTTGTCTTCCGAGCATGCTGGAAAACCTGCTGAAAATCGTACGATTCTCGGAGGGTTGGTGGCGTGCTCGGAAGACGAATGCCGCATGGGCCAGTGTGCGCAAGCGCACACTGCCCGCTCAGCACTGCAATCATCGGAATCATCGATGGTCGCAAGTACGATCTGCCTGTCCAAGATGGGCAGATCGTATGAAATTTTAATCATCTTACAACCATTGCAGAACGAAAGTCGTGCGGTGGTTGTAAGGTGTATGGGCAGCTTAGGAATGAGAAAAGTGTTCAGGACACGATTTATTCGGGGCAGATTGTGAGATTTTTATTGTGCTAAAAGTCACACTTGTTTTTGGGTCCACTAGTTGCATCTTTCTTTTCAAACCATTCTAATTGAACTATTATTTGGCACATCCATAAAAAGCAGTTTTTTACGTGCCAAATATTTGCCGCACTGACAATAGTTTGTCACAAATAGTTTTAAATAAACGTTTTATGTGAGGAATAACTTTCTTTGTTGTGTATTTCTCCTACACTGACTGGACTAGGGGCTGAAGTGATAGAGTTCTGTGTGATGCAGGGCACCAATGAAAAAAATTGGATTCCTTATGTCCAGCATTGTCGCAATTCGGGAAACACACAATAATACACTCAGGATTGAATTGGCACTGAAGGGAGTGTGTAATAACACTGCAGGATCTGAGAGTACAGTTCACCACTGAAAGCTCACTTGCTTTGAGAGTATGGGAGGACAGAATGTAACCAGCAGAGCTAGTGACAATACCTGAGCTTGAGCCATTGTATATGGCTTGAAGTGTTGCTGGAGTAGACTTTGTTGTATTTATCCCCTTCATGACTGAGGCCTTTTTTTCATTTTTTTGCACCCATGTTATATTCCACATTTTAGGCCTGAAAATGACTTAAAACCCCCAAACATTATATATTTTCTGAATGCCAAGGCCCTATAGAATAAAATGGTGGTAGGTGCAAATTTTTATGTTGTGCAATATTAGCGCAACTCCTTATTAAACCCCAACATTTAGTGAAAAATGTAATTAAATGCCCCAAAACACAACAAAATACCCATTTTTTAAATGAAATATAAAAGATGAGGTTACAACGACTAAAACGATACCCAACATGCCCAGGTTATAAATTGCGTGCGTCCGTGAAACAGCGCAAACTGCAGTACCCCAAAAAGTCCATAGAAGACGCTTTAAAAGCCCCCACAGGTCATCAATTTAGAGATACCCCAAAATACTGGCCCTAGAATTATTGCTCTCACTCCGGCGTGCGCGGCGATACCCAACATGTGTAGCGCGTTCGTCGTTTTCATACGTAGGGGGCGGGGGACTTTTACATTTTTATTTTCCCATATTACCTGGGAAAGTGAACTTACCCTTTAACTGCCTCCGGGCGGGCCGTAGTAAAAAAACGGCTGGCCAGGAGCTCTCTAGATCTGAGCGGGCACCCCATACAAGCGATCTGCTGTAGAGCCGGCGGATCGCGTGTATGGGGTGGCGATCGGTTCAAACCCCCCCCCCCCCGCCGCCGTTGTCCCACTGATCCCGGGCTCCGCTGTGCCTGGTGCGAGCCCGGGATCAGCATGTCGCCTGTGTCACAGGGGATCAGAGGGAGCTCGGATCCCTCTCCTCTGCAAGAATGTGGAAGTGTTATATAATACATCACTTCTTGTGTCACTCTCCAGCTTCAGAAAGAAGCTGATGGAGCAGATCTCTGCTTCATCAGCTTCTTTTGGGGGGTCCTAGGTGACATTAGGGGTCTTGGAGACCCCTGATGTATCCATAAAGAGGACCGGTCACATATTTTGCTATCACATAGGGGGGGTTTTATTAGCCCCCGTATGTGATAGCAATAAAGTTTAGTGAAATAAAAATGTAAGTTCCCCCCCAAAAAAAAATTCAAGTTACACATAAAAAAGAATAAAAAAACTAAAAAATGTTTAAAAGTCCCCACCCATACATACACGCATGCAAACATGCATCATGGGCGCATACGTGCAAAAAAGACGATTGCGCCCATTGCGCCGCACATGTTACATATCGCCGCAAACGTCAGAGTGAGAGCAATAAGTCTAGGGCCATCAATCACTGATAACACTAAACTGATGAGCGGTAAAAGCTTTTAAAATGTCTCCTATGGCCAATTTTGGATATGGTAGTTTTCTGCGATTTCTGCGATTTCACGGGTGCACGCAATTTTAAAGCATGGCATGTTTGGTGTCTATTTACCCGACGTGACCCGGTCTTTTATATTTTACCAAAAAACTGGGTAATAATAAATGTTTCCTAACATAATGTAAAAAAAAAATTCTGTAATTTTATATTATAGTAAAAAATAAAAACCCGTAGTGGTGATTAAATACCACCAAAAGAAAGCTCTATCTGTCCCCAAAAAATTGTATAAAATTCATTTCAGTACAGCGTTGCATGACGGAATAAACGTCAGTCAAAGTACCGCAGCGCTGAATACTGACAGGTTCTCTTTATGGAACCTGCCCTCCAACACAGAACAGATGTTCTGTGCAGTTCCTGACAGCCGAGACAGGTGGCGCTGTGATTACAGTGCCGTGGTCTCAGAGATCACACAGAGCAGACGAGGAACGGACATTCTTCATCTGCTCTACGGGCTCTATGGCTGAGCCGTTGTGCCGTGGTCTCGGGTCCCCCAGAAGAGCAGGGGACCCCGAAAACCACGGCAGCGGGTGCGGGCAGACACGATCGTCGCTGCTCGATTAATACAAGTGATCTGAACAGATCACTTGTATTAAACAAACGGCGGCTCCACGCTGTGCATTTAGCTCTGCTTGTCCGGAGCAGGGCTAAATGTACAAAAAAACTACTCGCCCGGCGCCCGAAACTGCCTGTCCCTGGCGTCGAGCTATAGGAATTCCACACCCCTGCAAAACCATATTGAGCCGTGCTAAGAAGTGGTTCTCATTGTTCAGGGCGGTCAGGTGATCACGCTGGCCAATGAGTGCTTGCAATTTGTGACCGAAATTCAAAATCCGTAGCACAGGGCTGCATTGGATGGCAGTATGGGGTACAGATAGTACACCCGTACCAGTGGAGGGGAAGGACCATTCGCTGAAAGGGAAGTATAGCCCGGGAGAGAGGGCCAACATTTGAGCGGGTAATTCCTTTTTCCCAACATTACACACATTTGCATGCAAGATGGTGATGGGGTTGGGTTTTAATTTTTGTTGTTTAATTATTTTTAATTATTATTTTTTTAATTATTTTTACTTTATCACTTTTTTCATTTATTTTTTTTCCTTTGTAAATTTTGATTTATTTTTTTAACTTTATTGCTATCACATACCTGTAGCTCCTCCCACTGGACCAGCGCTGACTCGCCGCTGCGGGTTTTTTTTCTTACTTACCTTGCCGAGCATCGCATCACTGCTGCTCCGGTGGGCGGCACTCCAAGCGGGGTCATCTGGCAGTCTCCGGCCACCTGAATTAGGACCCCACCTGGAGCTCCGCCCACCGGAGCAGCAGTGACACTCGGCGAGGTAAGTAAGATTTTTTAAAAAAACACAGCGCCAGCTTCGGCGCTAGGCATCGGGGCATTTTGACAAGTACAAGTACTTGTCAAAATGCCCTGTATCGGGCCCGATTCCGATGCTAGCATCGGTATCGGGACATCCCTAACACAGGGGCTAACAATTTGGAGGTGACAGGTTCTCTTCATGGAGCCTGCCCTCCAATACAGGAGATCGAGCATAGCACTGTGCTTGATCTCCTGTGCAGCTGACACAAGAAGCGCTCTGAGTACTGCAGGTGAGGGCAAGCAGGAGGCATACAAATGATCTGGACAGCTGCCCTGGTCACTTGTACAAGACAGCTCCCCTGCTCTACATTTAGCCCTGCTGCTTGTCCGTAGCAGGGCTAAATGTAGAAAAATACCTTCTACCCAGTGCCCGAAACCAGTGGCGTAACAACCGGGGGGCAGCAGGGGCGCGGGCGAAAAGTGAAGGGGGGGCGCCGGCCGAAAATGGCACTTTCGGCTAAATGCCGAAAGTGACATTTTCCTGCCGTTTTGTCGGCGCGGCCGTGATTCCTTTCATCCCCGCTGGGACACAGAGCAGTGCCCAGCAGGGATGAAAGGAATCAGAGAGAAAATGACAGCCGGCCGGGGGGGGCGGAAAAAAAAAATTCTGCCCCGGGCGCCCAGAACTCTGGTTACGCCACTGCCCGAAACTGCATGTCCATGGTGTCTGGGGATAGGAATTCCAAACTGCCTTCTCTATGTTCAGTTGCTTGAAGCTCAAAAAAGTCCCTGTGCATTTGTTGGAGCTTTGTCGCGCACTTTTTGGCCCCATAGGATTCAAACGCCTGAAAACGGGCAACACAAGCGTTTGAGCATTTTTGTGCCTGAGGGCCTGTTCACACCATGTCCGGACAAAATCCAGACCAGAATGTTTTTTTTTTTGTTTGGTCCAAAAATGCATCCTGCAAGTGAAGCTAGCTCACACCACTGAGTTCAGTTCCAGAATGTTTAAAACAAATACTGCATATATTTTCTCTGGTTTGGAACGCACCAAAATACATGCAAATGCACTAGAACACACTGGAATGCATCAAAAAGGCACATGACTGCATTTGCAAAACGCATACAGATCTGGTCTGGAGATGGTGTGAAGAAGCCGCGAAGAACTGTTCTCCTCAAGAACTGCTTTCCATCAGCCAAAACACAAAACTTGATACACATGCAAAAACACTTGTACAAAGTCTTTGGTTTTGCATGTAAAAGAATTTTTAAAAAAAACCACTTAAAAATCACCTGATAAATGCTCCACTCAGATGTAAGGCCTGGTTCACACCTGTGTGTTCCGAGAACCCACGGTAATTTGCACTTTTTCCATGCACAACCGGCGAACGTTCGCAGAAGCGTGCACAAATGCAAAACGCACATGCGGTGCCATTGATTTCTAATGGCACCTCAAATGCTACCGGCAAGTTGCGGGGGTTTCCACATGCCAATACGTCACATAAAATAGTGCAGTAGCCTTGCTGTGCGTATATGACCCCTGTAAAATCAATTGGACCACGCAGCAAATGTGCGTTCCCAGGATGCGCAGGCCTCATGTAGGCGCCTATGAATAAACAGGTAATATAGCTGGCTCAAAATAAGAAGGGGAGAATATATATATATATATATATCTATATATATATATATATATATATATATATATATATATATATATCTATATAGATATATATATATATATCTATATATAT
>NW_017307491.1:277967-296369 GCF_000935625.1 Nanorana parkeri | reverse complement strand
TATATATATATATGAATAAAAACAGCATGCATCCATACCATCGATTATTAATGGTAGAGGACCCCTTGCTCAAACACACAGCACAGCGTATAACTGGGTCAGCATGAGAAGGGGGACCTATAGAACACAGCATGAATCCATATGCTCTACCATCGATTATTAATCAGAGGACCCCCTGCTCGAACACACAGCACTCCGGGCTGGAGAAGTGACCGAGCCAGCCAACATCCCATCCAGAGCAGACAAAAGAGGTGGGAGGAGAGCTCGTCTGGCTTTGCCTCGCCACAGGATGGGGTGGTGGCTTTTGTTGGAAGCGCCTGCTCAGAGCACGGAGGTGGTGGGGGTGGATTCTACAATTACTTCTGCTGACTGTCACGTTACTGTTTTGGAAAGTTTGCCGTGAAGTTTAATAGTAGAGTGTGCCGAGGTATTGACCTCTTTTCTTTGGTCACACATTGTCTACCAATGCTCACTGGAGGATACTTTATGGGACAAGTTGGAGTGTGGCGTTCTTTGAGTTCGGTGGTGGATTTCCCTGCTCCCTCTTGAAGTGATTGATCGGCCATCGCTCCTCCTCCAGTAGACGTATTCAGGTACGCTGTGGCAGCTCTTTTATCACCTACATACTGATCTTGCTGTTTCCTTTCTGTGGTCTGTAAAGTCCAGTCTGCCCTAAAATCAATGCTGCTGCATGCATTGGATGGTGATATAAACGTGGAACAAGCAGGTTAAAGTCCACATCGTATAAATACTGATGGAATCTGTTTTGGGGTCAGGGGATAGTGAAAAACAGCCAGCCTCATTACCTGTTAGCCCCCATTAACTCGTGAGGGATCGGATTTTTTTTTGCACGTTTGAACATGTGATTTTATGTGTAAGTACTTTTTTTTGTCTGTGGCTGTATTCACATAGGGATTGTAACTGTGTGTGGGATTCCTGCTGCAAGAATATATGGATTATTGTGGCAGGAGTCCCAGGTGTGCCTGTTCAGATGCGGCTGATGTACCCATTCAAGTTAATGACAGGGTGACAGCGGCTGCATCAGTTGGCGTCAATCCGCTTATATACTGCATCCAGGGATATACCTGTGGACTGCCACTAACAGACGTGGCTGCTGTCATGAAATTGAATGGGTATAGCGGCTGCACCTGAAATGGTACACATGGGTTTCTTCCCGCAGCAATCCCCAGCTGCAGCATTAAAGTGACGCTAAACTCAGGAGTTAAACCTTAAAAATACATTCAAGTACCTTAACTATTCACAAAAATGTATCTTATTTGTGTGTCTCTCAGCTGTGGATCCTCAAATCATCTCTGAATTCATGTGGACACTGTCCTTCAGGGCTTGTTCACACTAAGCGCGTTCCAAGAGCAGTTACAGACCGGATCAAAACTGCGTCCAATGTATTCCAATGGTATTTTGGGCTCTAGTTCACACCGCAGCTTTCAGTTCCAGAGCATGTAAAAAAAACTGCAGCAAGTCCTATTTTACTTGCTCTGGAACGCATGCAAACACATCAAAAACGCAAACGCCCTGGAACGAACTGAAAGACCATTCTAAAATGAAAAACAAAAACGGCCTGGAACGCATCAAAAACGCAGTATAACACACTGCACTGCGTGTGCAGAAACACATGCAGATCTGGTCTGCATTTGGTGTGAACAAGCCCTCATTTTGGAGGGTGGCTACTTTTGTTTCCCATGGTCCCTGTGTGTGTGTTGTAAAGTAGCCACCAATCCAAGCTCGCTCCCGTGATGGACTACAATCTCACGTTTAGTTTACTCATTTGTATTGAGATTGTAGTCCATCACGGGAGCAAGCTTGGAGCGGTGGCTACTTTACAACACACACACAGGGACCATGGAGAACAAAAGTAGCCACCCTCCAGAAGAAAGGACAGTGTTGACTTGAATTCAGAGATTATTTGAGGATCTACAGCTGAGTGATACACAAATAAAGATACATTTGTGTTAATAGTTAAAAGGTACTTGAATGTATTTATCTCCTGAGTTTAGTGTCACTATAGGCCCAGTGTGAATGGGCCCTTAGTCATTGGAAAGCTAGTTACTATGAGGAGAAGACGGCATACAACGTAAAGCTTTGGGCAGGTTTCCTTGCCTGGGAAGCCCAGCTGGTGTGTATAGCCACCCTTAGGCATGAATGGCTATACGCCGGTGAAAACACGTATAGTGTGTGGACATATTCCCGAACACATTTTACTTTTGTAGAATATGGCTGTACCCTATATATGGGTTTAGGCTAGTGCCAGCATATAGATGCAGAGCTATTTTATGTCTATGGGTGACTGTTATCACTAGCTTGGCTTCCTGATCATGGTCAAAAGCCTGAAGCTTGTATGCGCAAATGCAACTGTGTGCATGAGCCATAAGGTGTTTTTCAGATTGGTCAAAATGTGCAATCATGCCCCAAAGATGCTCATGTTCTTCTTCTTTTTTTTTTTTTTTTAGCATGTTGATGGGCACAATAGAATGCAACAGAAATCTGAGTGTCAAATGCTTGAGTGATTCCACAAACGTTTTTTAAATAGCTCAGGTGTGAATGGGGGCTTAAAGTTCTTGAGCTCCTAATTTATATTCGCATCTTTAAAGTGACATTAAACCCTCAGATTTTTTAACATAAACCAATACTGTAATGTGTGCCTTACTGTAATCCATGGCAGTTTCCCTTCCCTTTGCTGCTCTTTCTTTTAAATCTGTATCTCTTCTCATGCTGGGGGAGAACTTCCCTTTGCAGCTGAGTGCCTCCTCCTGTAGTGCTGGCTCAGGTTGTGAACCTTCACACAGACACCATGTATCCATTTCGGAGACAAGGCAGTCTGCTGCAAAACAGAAGATCTGCCCAGCATGAGAACAGATACAGATTTAAAAGGAAGCGCAGCAAAGAGAAGGGAAACTACCATGGATTACAGTAAGGCACACATTACAGTATTGGTTTATGTTAAAAATCTGAGGGTTTAATGTCACTTTAACTTGATTTTCTTTTAAGGGTCTGTTCACAGCAGCAAGCTACACTTAACACCCGGCCACTGTGCGCTGACAAACAGTGCTAATGCTTTGGTCCCAGTCCATCACACGGTTTAAATTTTTGGTTCGAACTTTATTGCAACATTTATTGCGTTTGAACAGCCACAGAATGGTGCAATACGGTTGTACTGTGTTGCACTGCGCTGCACGTAAAAAAAAAAGTACTGTATGCAGTATTTTTAATTTTTTGTTTACAGCACACCTTCTCAGAGGCCTGGCCTGATTGTAAACAAAGCAAATAGCCTTGTCTGTGCTTTGGGACTGCACTAGAAAAGGCTTCCAGTGCAGCCCCAGCTCATCTGGTGATTTGGCCCTGAATGTATTTACATGTTATTCATTAATCAGCTGGCATCTTTGTTGTAACTCTGTGAATTCCAAGCACTTCACTGGTTTTTGTACCATTTGAACCATTCTGTTAGCCCACGGTTTCACATGTGTAGTGTGTAAATTAATGCAGCGTTGCATGATTTTGTGCATGTTCATGAAAGTTGCAAAAATTGCGTGTCACACTTGTAGTGGCATTTATTGGTAATGACACTTTAAATGCACCAAGTTCCAAAAGGTGCATGAACTTTTTTGCCACATTTCTTACAGAGCCTATTGTAAGGAATGAACTGCCCTATGCATAAATGCGATGCTTAAAGTCACCTGTCGTAAAGTGTGAATGGGGGCTTAGGGCTGCCAATTCTGTTGAAGCTAATTGTACATTTTTTAACAGAATTTAACTGTACTGGGGTAGGGGTATGTAGGTGTTGAGTACTTGCCATAACAGTATTGTGATGGAACTGTGTATACAGTTCAGGCAAATGTTCTTGGCTTTGTGACAGCAGGAACATAAATGCCTGGAGCTATGTATCATGGGGAAAGGAAGATAGACATACCCTGACAGAATTTTTAACCGTTCCATATTTTACTGAAATTATGGTTTTGTTGCAGTTTGTGATCCCACTAGAGAGATTGCATATCACTTCCTGTTCTGATAGGAAGATAAATATCCCCAGTGGGGGGCATCAAATAAATAAAAACCTGAAAAAAGTTCTATCTGTTTACCAGTTTGTCCAAACCTAAAAATACATTTTGCTGCAGTTACTTCTTAATTTTGTATTTTGAATTTTGAGTATGTATTAGGCACAAAGTTGCCAGTTTGAAGGTGCAGGTCCTCAATAACCCAACATCTCTTAGGTAAACTCATTACGCGGAACTCAAGCTACAACTAGTTTTGGAAAGTGTGAGCAAGGGTTAGAACAATTTTCAGACTTTGCATGCATTCTTTTCCCATTGAAAAGCTTTACTTTTACTTCTTGACTCATAGACACAACAGGAAGTAAGAAATTCCACCCTTGGCAGCTGTCTTTGGAACTGGTCTGCCCCTTGGGGAGATTTCTCCTGCTTGTTCCAGTGACAGCAGTGCGTTCCAGAGCGGTAGCTGCTGGAACACACCACAATCCCTCACAAAACTTCCCCCTGCTTTCTGGGGCGTAGCGGTGCCTTGAATTCAATGGCACCGTTTCCTGGACTCGTGACAAAACTTTGCCACTGTTCTGTCCTATGGCAAACGCAAAAAATGCTGCTTGCTCTAAGTGGTAGAGGTGGTGCCATTGAATTCAATGCACCACCACGCCCCCTCCCACCTGAGAACGCAGGGGGAAGTTTTGTGAGGGATTGCGGTGCGTTCAAGCAGCTACAGCTCTGGAACGCAGCGCATACGGTGCGAACAAGACCTTAAATTTCAGATATATACTTTCACTTTTTTTTCTACACAGAAGATAAGTGGGATCTCTACAATGGGGATAGACAGCAATGAAAACCTGACAGGCATTTTAACCTTTATCCACTCTATTCAAAACAAGAAAAAACAATGTTTTGGTATGGAAAGTGTATGCTGTAACAAAAAAAGGCTTTTTGTTTTTGTTTTAACTGCTTTAGGACCGGAGCAATTTTTTCATTTTTGCACACAAATGCCAAAATCTGATTTCTTGGATAGAAAATGACTTTAAACCCCTAAGCAATTATATATTTTCTTAAAGCAAAGAACCTGTTGAATAAAAAATAGTAAACATTTTTTTAATTTCTTGATATTCGTGCGAATGTTTATACAATTTATATTTTTAGCTTTAATACACTAAGATGAATTTTAGTACACACAAACACAATATAATACCCATAGGATAGGGGAACTTATTTAGTTCCAGCCAGCAGCGGGAGTAGTTTAGTACCTTTTTTGATTTTTTTAAGTTGGCACCTTTTTTCTTAGCTGCTGGGACTGAAGACCTGGAATGCTACTGCACCTGTGTAGCCTCCTTTCCAGTGGGTGTACTGCGCCTGCTATCTTGGTGCACGATCACAGACTCGTGTCCTCTGCTTCCAGCCTCACTGTCAATCTCACAGCTCAACATTCCTGCAGATGTGCATGGACTCACGCTGCCTACAGTGACTGGACACAAAAGGCTTTACCTTTCTTGCTATACATTGTATAGTTCTGAGTATACCTCATGGCATATCCCTCACGCTATATGGTGGATCATGGGCGCAAGGCCTAGGAAGTATGCCATGGGCTGAATCTTGTCCTTCCTCCAGTCCAGTCTGGATCATCATTAGGCCTTGAGTACCATCAAGTGTCAGGTTTTGGCCCTGGTGATTTTTCTTCCAAAGACCTCTTTCCTAGTGAAAGCATTTGTCCAGGATGTCACATTGCTCCCCATGTATGCTCCCCAGTGACACCAGGGATATTTCACTCCTATACCTTCTCTCACTTGACTTCCTCGTTGCTATCATCTCTGCAAGGCAAGTCTCTTAGTTGCCTTATCCTGTAAATTGGTTCTTAAGGGCCTGAAGCCTTTTTTTTTTTCTCCAAGGTGGTTTCTTCTTTCTTTCTTCTAACCGGACATTGTTCTTCCCTCTCTATATTCTGCTCCAAAACATTCCAGGGAGATTTCTGTCCACTGCCTGGAGGTGATACTCGCTGTCTGAGCCTCACTATCAGCTACAGCGCCTTTGAAGACAATCACATTCACTATTTGTTATTCCTGAAGTTCCCCATAGTGGCCACCTTTCCTCTTGTTCTACTAATTGCGGGTAGGTTCATTTAAGCCTATAGACTAAAGCAGGGCTCAAAATTTCAAGTCCTTTAGGTCTGCAGCAGTCCTCACTAATCACCCCCAGATAACCAGGCATCGATCCTCCTCACATACTTACTTACTTTCGGCCGGAGCTCAGAACTGTCAGAGCTCCGGCCGAAGGAAGCCGACACAGATGCAGACCGTGGAGCTGCTCCCGCAAGTCAGGTACGCGGTCTGCGATTGCGTGCCTGACATGTCAGCTGGCTGCGGGCCTCATAGTACCGGCTCGCGGGCTGGAGTTGGCCCGCGGACCGCTACTTGGAGACCCAAATTTCCACTCGCCCTCAATTTATTTTAACTCGCCAAATGCGAGCAGGCGAGTGGAAATTTTGAGCCCTGGACTAAAGGATATCCTATGCTAAAATACATGTTCTATATATCACTGTGACCACTAATTACATTTAGGCCATTTTAAGTGTAGCAAGTGGCGTGTATCGAAAACCAATAATATAGGGGCCCCTATCTAGGAATGCTTACACATGTCGTGACGAAGTCCTGCATTAGGATGAAACACATCAATAGACATGTCCCACCTGGTACCCACATGACCAAGGCTGATGACTCACTACTAACAGGAACTTGGAAAGGGACATCCCACAGTAGATAAGAGCTTTGGTTTTGTTTGGGGCAGTGAAAGAGTACATACCTGGTATGATGGCTGGAGATGTGGAAACATTTCAGGACTACCAGAAGCACTGACAACTCAGAGCAAGCACTATCCAAGTTATCTCCCTAGTTCATTGGGAGGCTCTTTACATGCATTTGGAGTGAAAAAATAAGCTGGGACTTGCATGCCATGCCGTGATATACTTACTGTGGTATGAACAATACATTTCATCCACATGTCCACGCATGAATATGCAAGCAACTGCTGTATATTGTGTATAAGGAGCAGTGGTATAGGATTGGACACTGTGATCACTATAAAGTGAAATATATATCCCTTGGACACATCTGTTGCAATATATACTTGGTTCCAATATACTGTAGGCTTATTATTACAGTACTCTATTGTTACGTTTAATAATTATAGGGACAAATACATCTGTGACATATACAATTGGACATTGTGGGATCTACTTTTAAATGTTTTCACCCAATATTCACACAACTGTCATTCAAGATTCACATATTTTTCTAATTGTATGAATGTTGGATAAAATGTTTTAATAATAGACCCATTAGGTTTTATATCAGGACATTTTGGGAAGTGTAGTGTAGTTAGTTTGCTATAGACAACATTGTCTGGTTTTTAAAGTTTATATTAAAGCTTCATGTTTTTTTTTTATAAATATGATGCCCATACCTCAAGAAATTGTGTAGTGTTTTTAATTATAAACGTTGAATTCCTTATTTTCTAGTGGCTCCCCGCAGCACTCTCGCCGCCCCCTGCACGAGTGCCTCCAACAGCTAAGCTATGGAGGTACCCGTGGCTGTGTGCGTCCATAGCCTATGGCTCCTCTGCCATCAATCTCCTCCCCCGCAACCAGGAATTTCGGACAGAGGATCGCTTCGGGGACCCGCGGCGGTGACAAGCGACCCTGAAGTGTAGGGGGAAAGGGGGAGTCAAAAAGGTACTAGGCTTTTTTTAAATTTAATACAGAGAATGTATTAAGTTAAAAAACACCCAGCCTTTAATACTTCTTTAATGCATGAGGAAAGATGTTGGGAATTTTGAATTGTGTTTTGGTCTAATACAGTATTTTTGATCAAATAAAATAATTTTTGCAGTAGATACACTCTGGTTCCTAAATCTCTATTTCTGTCTTGCATATTTTCTTTTGGTCATATCATACCCACGTAAATACATGGGCATAATGTTTTGCATCCTGTATTACCTTTGCCCTGTCGGTACCCAGTAACTTTTACAGCTTCCCTTTCGTCCCTCATGGTGCGAAGTCAACTCCTGCTCTGCTATTTCCCTGCTCCACTGTTTGTTTAACTCCCACCTACAGTATAGGGAAATGGCATACTTGATCAAATAATGTGCCCAGATAAATTTTTGCCTGATTGCCCAGTAATGTATACCAGTGTGTAAACTCACTGTGCATACTTGAATCTTATGACAAAAGCCCACCCACCACAATGTAGAGTTTAACTCTACCTAAACAAAAGAAATAAGGTACTGTACATAAGATTTTTTAAGAGCTCCTATATTTAGCATATAATTACCAGGATCTCACTCTTATTTTCTTTTCTTTGCTGAAGTTTAGCTATAATTGCTCTCTGGATTTGATTCAACATCATTGTATACATCATTGTACACAAGGACAAAGACACAGTGTTCAGTGTATCAGTTACAGAATTCCTTTTTTCTTTTGAGTCCTAATCTGTGTAAAAGTGGTGAGTAAATATTGACAGCAGAAAAAGGTACACACCCATGAGGCACGCTATTACAGTTGACCTGTTTTTTCCAGTTCAATAGAAATGTATTCTCCATTTTTAATTTAAAGCTAAACTCTAGGCAGCTATGAAAGACACAAATCAATGCAGATCTGAATTCATCAATACTGTACATTATTAAATGCACTATTTAAATGCCAGCAGTGAGGGTACATAAATTTGACCTAACATGAGTTTCTTGCAATCTACTTTACAACAGAGCCCAGACTGAGAGAGTAAAGCAGCACAGTGAGCAGTCAGTTGTGTTCATGTACTAATAAAGAACATTGTGATAGAAAGAGATGCAAAGTGACAGATATGAGATTACCAGTTTGCTGCTTCTCTTTTCACTGTCCAATCACAGGCTGGGGCAGTAATATGCCCTGTAAGTGTTTTTTAAAGCACTCTGTGGTAACGAAAACTTACCCTTGCAGGGGGGCTATCCCTGAATTGCAAGAGTTAATGGCTTGTTTTGGTCTAGGGGCTGGATTAAAGCAGAATTACTTACCTGAACCCGGCTCCTTCCAGTCTGCTAGACTGGTCCCCGCAGCCTTTTGTACCCTGGGCTCCAGTGGTCTAAGGACTGCTGACGTCATCACGTCTTATGCAGGTCCATTAAATACGTTGTGAATACATATATTTTTGTGTCCTCCCGTTACCCTAAGGAGAACTATGGGGAAAAACACTGACCCCATAGTTCTCCTTTAAGTCCTTATGTTACTACATTGCTAGTTGTTTCTCTTCTTTTATTGGCTATGTATAGTGTACATATGTGATTTTATTTTCTGTATGCTGATGTAAATATATATCATGTTAATGAGAATACAAGTTTAATAATCAGATGTTCCACAAAACAAGCTAGTCATATGTAATAACAATACAACAGAACAGCATAACATGGCAGTTTAAAAACTTGAGACATTTAATCCCCCTGAGGAAGTGTTTACTCTAACAGGAATGCAGTCAGGGTATTTTTCCTACAGCTTCTGTCTGAATATTTTTTTTATGTGGTTCCAATTTTTAATGACATTTGCTGTAACTTATGGATCATAGAGTTGGTGAGCAGCTTTAAAATACCAAATGGCTTATTTGTTGCATGTGGTTTCAGGTGATGTTTTTGAGCTTCTATTCTTTCTCAACTAAACATTGCGAGTTACTACCATTCAACTTTCCCCACATCTACTTTCTTGGTCTGGTGGAGGAATGACCTCCCTCTGGACCCCATTCTATTTTGCTGGGAATGCAACAATCCTTTAACATTAATATTAGGCGCCTCTTCAGTTTAAAAAAAGAAAAAAAAGTAGTTCTATGTGCCTGTAAAGAAAGTAATTCAAGTAGATCCCATCGCACTCCTGACCGGATATAACCTAAGATAATGGGTGAGTGCTGAGATAACAGCAGATGCCTCTGCAGATCAGTATCGTGTAGTAGAAAAGTGACTCTCACATCAGCACCTATATTGAAAGACAACAACAAACAAAACACAATAAATTCAAGCACGTCAACTTGGATTATCAGGAAGGTCGGGTGTATCCTTGGCTCACTGGCAATACTTGGCAATGGAATAGAGCTCCCCCTAGGGAAAATTTCTCAAAACAGACACGATGCACAGGCATCTCACCTGCAGAAAGTGAAGCACCAACAGAAAATCTGTCACAGCGACACAGGAACAGCAACTGGAGCCTCGGGTCAAATTAGAGGCACGGCTCCCCTTTTTCCAAGAGTCACAGATGCAGGAGACCCAGGAGGGGGATGCAGGATCAGGAAGTGTCAGGACACGTGCATACAGAGGCAAACCCCCAAAGGGAGCCCAGTAGTGAACTTATCTACACGAGTCATCACGGAGGGTGAGTGTGATCTACTATCTATGGGCTTATCTTTCTATCCCAGTGGGCGGTTTGATGTGTTTAAGTTTGATATTGATTTGTTTAAGTTTGAAAGAACTTTGAAACTTAAACAACATTTTGCTACATCTGCACCATGACACAACAAAAAGATCCGTCTCCCTTCAGGGCTTGTTTACACCAAATGTGGACCAGATCTGCATGAGTTTCTGCACATGCAGTGCAGTGTGTTGTGACGCGTTTTTGTCGCATTCCGGGACGTTTTTGTTTTTAGCCTAAAATGGGCTTTCAGGGCGTTTGCATGCGGTTTTGATGTGTTTGAATGCGTCTTGGTGCATTCCAGAGCAGAGAAAATAACGCTCTGGTGTGAACTAGAGCCTAAAATACCATTGGAATACATTGGATGCATTTTTGATACGTTCTGTAACTACTCTGCTCTGCATCTGTTCCACGCTTGGTGTGAACAAGCCCTCAGGGTTAAGAGCTGTTTCCTGCCACCTTGACAATTTCCTACAATTGAAAGCTTCACTAAAGCTTGCCATACACCTTACAATTATCTGCAGATTTTCTGTGGTCAGATGGAAAAGGTGCAACAGATTCCTTCATCTACACTTAACTGTGTGGATGGAGTAATCTCCACCTGGGCCAATCTGTTGCACTTTTTCCATCTGACCACAGAAAATCTGCAGATACTTGTAAGGTGTATGGGCACCTTAAGACTTTGAAATATTGAATGATGTGAACACAGGAAGGAGGCAATCTAAGAACATGTCTAGAAATGAATAGTGTGCTCTACGAGAACTCAAAAATGACAACAGCATAATCATCAAGCCAGGTGATAAAGGGGGGAACCATAGTAATGATTAATTACATTGACTATAGAACAAGAATGGTATCCATGTTGCTGGATGAGACCAGCTACACCCCTACAACCCGATCAGTCATTAATAACACGCTGAGGGACCTCACGGCATTAACATAGGGGTGACAAACGTTTGGGTGAGCAAAGAGGTGTCAGATTTCCTAACAAATATAAATGCACGAATACCGGTAATTTACAGCCTACTGAAAATACACAAAGGCGTCGAACCCCTGAAATTCAGGCCTATCGTGTCTGGTACAGATTCCATCACCCAACCATTAGCACAAGTACTGGATCACCATTTACAATCACTTGTAAGAAGGTTACCTGCGTTTATGTAGGACATTGATCATTTTCTCAACAATCTTACCCAATACGCCTCTGTTGAAGGAGGGTAGAAATTTGCAACAATGGATATATCTTCATTATACACAAACACCTCGAATGTGGCAGGACTGATGGCCATGGAATTCTTTCTGATGCAGGACGAATCACAAGAGTGGCCTTTTGAATATACTGCAATGCATGCGTTTTATATTGGGACATGATTTCTTCTTATTGGAACAGAAATTGTACCTGCAGACTAAAGGCACTGCAATGGGTAGCTCAACAGCACCAGCGTTTGTCAATTTATTTGTAGGATATTTAGAAGAATTGCATATTTCCAAATCGGATATTTATAATACTCTTGTCTGTCTGTTGGAAAGGATGCATAGATGATGTTTTTGTTATATGGAATGGGAGTGTTGATCAGTTTTATGACTTTGTGGCATACCTTAATAGAATCTTTACAGGTAGTACATTTAATCCTGAAATCTCAGAACAAGAAGTAGCCTTCTTGGATGTCCTCGTCTCTGCAGATGCACAGACGATACGAATGTCTGTTTACAGTAAACCCACAGATGGGAACACGATCCTACACTACAACAGCTCTCACCCTAAAGCTATTTCTCCATTTCTGAGAGTAATGAGAATCTGTTCTGACCCCAGGACATGTCAAAGACAGATCGAGAACATGCGTCATCGAGAACTCCAACATTGTGGTTGACACTGTCCTACTTAAAGGCCAAAGAAAGAGCCCAACATAAAGGGGTGCCAAAGGACACAAATAGGATCCCATTGGAAAAGACCTATAATGACATGTCACTAACCATTCATAGGACCACACTGAAAAGCATGAATATCCTGCACAGGAAAATACAAAAAAGGATAAAGCGCACTCCTGTGGGCACAATACAATTAGGTGACTATTGTGTGAGGGTGTGCAGAAGCTCCTTGATACTGGGAGAGGACCCTGTCTATTCAAAAATACAGATATGGACAAAGCAGGACAGGAGCGCGACTACCAAAACGGACGTGGATAGATATATGAAGTGCAACTTGTAAATGGATCTTTGTATATGAAAATGCGTGACACTGTTAGTAGTGGACAAAGGGACTTACGGTTCGAGGCTCTCCCGTGGTCTGTGTGGCGCACTCCTTCGAGAGGTACCGGGTCGCAAGAGTGTCCCCGATGGTACGACGGGCTGATCGGTTGGGGGTGCGCATCCGTATGGCCACCCACGGACTCGGCTGGCCGGGCCGAGCCGCGTCGGTCAAAGACGAAAGAGTGGGGAGGAGCTACACGCGGCTGGGGCACGCCGTGCGTCGTTGGTCAGGATCAGTAGCGGTGTAGGCGGTGGAGGTCTCAGGTGGTAGAGGTCTCGGGTGGTCGGGTGTCTCCAGTGGCTACGCGTTTCGAGGAATCCCTCTTTATCAAGCCTCCACTACTAACAGTGTCATGCATTTTCATATACAAAGATCCATTTACAAGTTGCACTTCATATATCTATCCACATCCGTTTTGGTAGTCACGCTCCTGTCCTGCTTTGTCCATATCTGCATTTATGAATATCCTGCAGGCAGACAAAAACCAGTCATAAAAACGGCACCACTTCAGGTGTATCGCTGTGATAAGCCATTACGGGATC
This sequence comes from Nanorana parkeri, assembly GCF_000935625.1. NCBI lineage: Eukaryota > Metazoa > Chordata > Amphibia > Anura > Dicroglossidae > Nanorana > Nanorana parkeri. The sequence continues at coordinate 283,148 of NW_017307491.1, read as the reverse complement.
ACCTGATTCAGGCCGATCCTAGGGACAAATATGTAAACAGCACTTGCAAGATCTCACATATAACTGGTTGTTACAGATGCCATAACTGCAACATATGCAATTCCCTTGTAGAAGGGGAACACTTTTTACATCCTCATCATAGGAATATGTATTGCATTATTAAGGGATATCTCGATTGTAATTCTGAATATGTGGTGTACATGTTGAAGTAACCCTGTTCATTGGCATGCGTGGGCAAGACCAAGGGCCCTTTTAAAAGGCGTTTTCAAAAACACAGGAGTGATATCAGAACATCCATAAAAAAAAACCACCACTGGTGAGGAATTGGACAAAAACAAACCTTTAGCCATTCACTTAATACAGAAACATCAAATACACAAGTTGAGTGGAATGGTCATAGAACACCTACTGCCAAACCACAGGAAAGGCAATAGAGATCTACAGCTGCTACGCAGAGAGGCGTTTTGGATATATACACTCAACACCGTTACTCCATGAGGTCTGAACATTAATCTATCGTACACGTTTCTTGTCGGACAGATAATATTGTTCCCAGTAACATCTTGATTTTTTTTTAAACTACCCATGGGTTTTTCTAAAACAGCTTGGGTTTTTAGGGTCATAGGCCTATTATTTTGCCTTTCCTCCCCTTCTAGTCCCCTCATCTTACTGTCTCAGTACATTCCACAGTGGCCACACATTACACCAACAAATGATGCATGCCGTGACAGTCATTGGTTGCCCATGGTAGTACATGCAATATCCATACGATACCCAGATATTCTGAGAACCTTAGATGATTCCTCACATAGTCATTACCGTATGTTTATATTCGATATACATCACATGTGACTTCCCATATGTCTTGTAAGCCTCATATTGTTTCATTGCCTTATCTACTATGTACATGATAACACCCTAATACAGCAATCACCATGTGACGCTGTTTGAAATAGTTTTGTTACATTGGGATACCATTATGTTGGTTTTGTAAATGTCAGCTTTTGATTGAGCACACAAGACACTGTCCACTCTAACAGGAAGGCACAGCGATGATTAGCAGCAATGCCTGAGCTGTTTACAGTTGCTATGGTGCTGGAACACCGCCTGCTCCACGCAACATATATGAGGGGCGGAGCCAGCCACCTGACAACCAATAAAGAGAGAATGGTGCTAGTAGCATGAATATGGTGGTCATTTAACCACTTGAAGTCCGCGGTGTTAAACCCCCTTCCCATCCAGGCCATTTTTCAGTATTCAGCACTGCAGTACTTTGACTGACAATTATTCAGCCATACAATGCTGTACCAAAATACATTTTATATCCTTTTTTGGGGACAGATAGAGCTTTCTTTCGGTGGTATTTAATCATCACTGGGGTTAAAATTTTTTACTATATTAACGAAAAAGTACTGAAAATTTTGGGGAAAAAAACAACTTTTCCCTATGTTAAGCTATGAAAATTTGCACTTAAAGGAGAACTATGGAGTTAAGGCTTTTCCCCATAGCTCTCCTTATGGTAACTGGGGGGCTTAAACTAGCGTCCTCCCGCCACCCTAGGCTCAGTATACCGCGAGCTGTAGCTCGCGGTATACTGAGACGCCGCAGTATACCGCGAGCTGCTGCTCGTAGTATACTAAGACGCCGCAGCTGAAGCGGATCCCGACAATTGTCTGGATCCGCCCAGCTGCGTGACTGACAGCGGGCTCTGCCTATGTAGAGGCAGAGCCAGCTGTACCCTCCCCAGTCCTTTCCGCCAGTCAGCGCTGGCGGATCGGAGCGGAGAGGGGGCAATCCAGTCCCTCCCCTGTCACGGCAGAGAGCCGTGACGGGATCGAGCGGTGAGCGAACGCCGGTATGTGTTTGCTCACCTCCCGATCTACTGAGCCGACCTGTGACAGTCTCATTGTCACAGGTCGGCTACAACTATGAGGTGAGTGAAAAGCACTCATCTCATAGTTCTCCTTTAAATAATCTTTCTTCATAAATTTAGGCCAAAATGTATTCTGCTACATTTCTTTGGTAAAAAAAAATAAAAAAATAATTACAATGTGTGAAAGTTATATAGTCCACAGACTATGGTATTTATATTTGAATTGTATCAACCCTGGTGCCCTGACTGCTTATCGCATTTCTTGAGGCCCCAAAATGCAGGACAGTAGAAAGCCCCACAAAAATGACCCCATTATAGAAAGAAGATACCCCAAGGTATTTGATAATATGCATGTTGAGTGTTTTCTAGGTTTCATTTTTTTGGTAAACGCTCACAGAAAATAAAGACATTTATTTAATTTTTTTACAAAAAGTTGTCAGTTAAAAAGATATACCTAACACACAGCATGGGCACACAAAATTGTACCCCCAAAAAACATTATGCTACTCCTTCTGAGTATGGGGATATCAAATATGTAAGACTTTTTTGCTGCCTAGCCCCATAGAGGGGCCCAAACTCCAAAGAGCACCTTGAGGTTTTGAATAGAGATAAATTGCACTTTTGTTTTTTGACTACCTATCACATTTTTGGAGCCCATGAAGTGCCTCCAAAAATTACCATGAATGACCCCATTTTGAAAAGCAGACACCCAAAGGTATTTGATAAAAAACATGCTGAGTCTTTTGAAAATTTCATTTTTTTGCCACAGAATTTTAGAAAATGAAAAAAGAAAATGTTTTTTTTTTTTTTTTACACAAAGTTGACAATTTTATATGATATTTCTAACACACAGCTTTGACATCCTTATAATAACACCTTTAAAACACATTCTACTAATCCTCCTGAGTATGCGGATACCACACATGTCAAACGTTTTGCAGCCCAGCCACATAGAGGGGCCCAAAATCCAAGGAACACCTTGAGGCTTTCAAGGGGCATAAATTACGCATTTCATTCACTGACTACCTATTGCGTTTTTAGAGGCCCTAACGTGCCAGCGCAGTAGAAACACCCACAAAATGATCCCATTTTGGAAAGCAAGCACCCCAAGGTATTTAATAATAGGCATGGTGAGTTTTTTGACCACTTCATTTTTTTGCCACAAGTTTTTAGAAAATGAAGAAAGGAAAAAAAAACTTTTTTTCTACACAAAGTTGTGAAATAACACGATATAGCTTAACGCACAGCATAGAAATCCTTAGAATTACACCCCAAAACAAATTCTGCTACTCCTCCTGAGTATGGGGATACCACACATGTCAGACTTTTTTTGCGGCCTAGCCACATAGAGGGGCTCAAAATTTCAAGGAGCACCATGATAACCTACAGGAAGCTGAACAAAGGGTAAACAAAACAGTACCTGTGGTTCCAGAAGTGCAGTTGTCAGCAGAGAATGGCTGGGACTGGTGTTTTGGCTGGAACATTGTCAGTGGGACATGCAGATCGATCACTACAAGCAGCAGATAGAGATTAGTTCAGGCGGTAAGCAGAGACCTGGTCAGTATGCAGGCAAAGGATCAGTCCAGGCAGCAGGCAGAAACGTGGTCGATAAGCAGTCCTAGGTCAGTTCAGGCGGCAGGCAGGGACGTGGTCGATAAGCAGTCCTAGGTCAGTTTAGGCGGCAGGCAGAGACGTTGTCAGTATCCAGGCAAAGGTCAGTTAACGTGGCAGGCAGAGACGTGGTCAGTATCCAGGCAAAGAATCAGTCCAGGCAGCAGGCACAAACGTGGTCAATAAACAAGCAAGGGTCTGTCCAGGAAGCAAGCCGATCAATATTCAGGGACATACAATACGGGGTGGGAAGGTTTGACATTTATATCATTTTATCAATAAAGCTTTGATTTAATTTCAATGGAGGGTCCCCTGTTATATTTATTAACAGAAACACAAATTTTACCCCAAAAGGGGATCCCGCCACAGTTTCAAAGTTTAAACACAAAAATGTTTTATCGTAGAAAAATGTTTATTAAATATATTAAAATTGCACATATATCAAAAAATCCATATCAAAAACACAAACAAACATATATATGACTGCATACGGCTAGTAAATGAAAAAAATGCGTGTGGATAAACATGAGTAGAAGGCACACCCTAGAACGCTCCACTCTAAGGAGATGTGAAGATTTGATGTCAAAGATGTAACTCAAGCTCTCAACTATTTGGAAGGGAGATATCAGGTCTTGAATAATGATGAAAAATTACCATACACGTGTATGAAAAAAATAGAAAAGGAAACAGTCCACGTCAAAGCTATATCATTTGTTTTGTAAAAAGGTAAATTTCACTCACAGTACTGTGTTTTTTCGCCCGTGGGCCAAAGTTGGAAGATCGGAGTGGTTTTACCATTGATATAGATGGATTCGGCTTCAGATACAAGTGGTTCAGGAGATGTCTAACCTCATCTCGGCTTTTTCTTCTCCACCGCAGAGATATGCCTTTACTGAACAAATGCTTTTCTTAAAGTAGTAATTTTATCCAAGATGGGGAAAAGGAGGACGGGAGGTCCTGAAGGGTCGGTCACTCTGATGAAGGTTGGAATTCTGCTAAAGAATACTTTTCTCTCCTGAAATAAGAGTTAAAGGATCAGAGTAGTTTTTTTCGTCCAGTATAACGAAATTCTGTGATGAATGCAGTAGGTTCAGGAGATAGATAACCTTATCTCGGCTTTATTGTTCACTGTGGAAACAGGCCTTTACTGAACAGCTGCTCCAGTTTGTTTCATGGCTGTACTTCAATCAGGATAGAGATCCTATTTAGCTGAATCCAATGGTGTATGAATGTTGTTTTAAATCCGGAATATATATTCAATGGTTAAAGAGGTGGTCTTCTTCTCCAACTCCGAGTTTCTGTAATATCTCCAGTTACAAATCTAATGGCTATAAATTGGAAGAGGGAAAGTCCGGGCGGCCTCAGCTGTAGCAGTCACACACAAACACCTAGCCCACGCCTATGACACGTTTCACCCCCCACCGGGGCTTCGTCAGAAGGGCGTTGTTAGGCAAGGGCTTGAATTATCCTAAAGTGTTAGACATAATTTCTTTCATTCTAAACAGGCGAAGAACGAAAAACAAACACAAAACATGGCGTTCCTGTGTGTGTCCCCACAGGGCGCAATTCATTAAACGGAAGTGTATTCAGTATCCTAAGCGATAATCGGAAATGCCGAAAAAAATTTATTTCAACAAAAAGTTGTTAGTATGCACAGAAAAAAGGTTAAAACATTTGTGTATGGATATGTATATATA
>NW_017307491.1:264684-276842 GCF_000935625.1 Nanorana parkeri | reverse complement strand
TTTTTGGAGCTTGTCATATCTGGGGTCACTTCTGGGAGGGCAAGTTGAATTATCACCGAAATGGAGAAACCTCCTTATCATTGTATATCTGGTCCTGGACATGGTAGCTATCCTAAAGTGTTAGACATAATTTCTTTCATTCTAAACAGGCGAAGAACGAAAAACAAACACAAAACATGGCGTTCCTGTGTGTGTCCCCACAGGGCGCAATTCATTAAACGGAAGTGTATTCAGTATCCTAAGCGATAATCGGAAATGCCGAAAAAAATTTATTTCAACAAAAAGTTGTTAGTTGGGGTCACTGCTGGGAGGGCAAGTTGAATTATCACCGAAATGGAGAAACCTCCTTATCATTGTATATCTGGTCCTGGACATGGTAGCAGAGTAGAGGGGCATGTTGTGGATTGGCTGTGTGGACCAATTTTTTGGTGAGTCCCATGTTCAGCGTTAGGCCGAGAAAAGTTTTGAATTCAGGAACAGTGAGAGGTCTCCACTCAAATGGTCTGGCATAGCAGCAATTGGGATTGCTTGCAATACATTGTTGGTAGTAAAGATTTGTTTGGTCCACAATTAAACTGAAAAGTTCTTCAGTAAAAAACAAATAAAAAAATTGGATAGCTGTAAGATTGAGTCTCAACCTGAACTCCTGGATGGGCAGTAAACGGGGGGGAGGACAGGCGTTGCTGAAGTAGAGGGTAGCCACAATGTATTTGAAAGTCCCTCTGGCACACTAGTGCGTGCTCTCTGGGGCCTAATTCTGGGTGGCTGGTGATGGATTACCGCACTACTGCTGCTTGCAATTTGATGAGGATGCACTGCAGTGCTAGTGCTTGCCTGTGTAACAACTCTGCTACACAAGCTTAGGATCACAACTGCGGAGTGGGGATCTCACGGTCAGGTCAGCAAGCGGTCCCTTGTAGAATCTCTCAGCACTTTAGAGAAGTGTTCAAGACCTTTACATCATATCTGACCGTGGATTTGAATTTAGGTAGTCGCTATGAGCTGGAATTGACGGGGTTAACGTGTGAGAATGACACCTGGTGGTGAGCTCTGGTACTACACTTGCAATGGCTTAGTGATTAACACACATAAGGATTTAGTGAGCAGATATGTAGTGAGTTAGGTGATGAAGATGTTGTTTTAGAATATTACATACATGTCCAGTATAACATCAGTAGTTGGTAAACTAGATATAACAGTCCTAAAGGCACACACTAAGATGGTTATATGAGATTTGACTAATCAAGCTACGCAGTTTCCAATGATCTTAGTAAATGGCAGTCTTGCCCAGATACTTTCGGTTTAGGAGCCTCTAGGTGAAGTCCCTCCTATGGTCTCCTGTGGCTGAGTGTTAGTTGGCTCCTAGGTGTCACTGCTCAAGGTTTGGTTGGAGGTGGCTGAGAGGTGCTCCGTTGCTGTGGGGTTCGCCCACGATGGGGTGCTGAGGCACTGCTGCTTTCGGTCCGCCTGTACGGTCTGCGGTTGCAGAGCGTGAATCTTCGGCGTTCACTGTTGCAAACAGTAGGTTTCTTACAGCCTGCTGCGTTTCAGCTGGATGTGTGATGACTGGCACAGCACGCCTGGCTCTTTTTAGATGGGACAACTTCATCTTCAGAATCAGAGGTGGATAATGAACCGCTACTTTCCACAGGTTCATACTCTGATCCTGAATCTGACTGTGAGGTTTCTTCATCACTCTCATCACTTACACTAAGAATTTAAAAACGCCTCCTCACTAGTGTAGGTTTGCTTGGACATTTTTGGTGGTGGCTTTACTTTTCTTGTACTCGTACTTACAAAGGTGGATGTCACTGGTACTTCTGCTCGCTGGTGATCAGGACACTGATTATGGCCTCAACAGTACCTACTGACACTGTACTGGCACTACTGAATTGGCAATCAGGATACTGGTTGTGGTTGTAAAAGTAACAGCTGACACCGTGCTGGTGCTGCTGCTAATCAGGATACTGGATGTGGCTGTAACAGTACCCGCTGGAATCCGTACCGGTAAAGCTGTCAATTAGTACACTGGTGGGGGCTGTAATGGCACCTACTGAAACCGCACTTGTACTGATTGGGGCTGGCACTGGTACTGTGTGGTGCTTATATTGGCAGTGCCTGCAAATCAAGATGCTAACTGATGGATGGCACTATAGCAATCGCAGATAGATTTGGGCTGGCACAACTCTGGGGATGGCACTGCTGACAATCAGGACTCTAATGCACTGACAGGACTCTGATGGACTGACAGGCTGACACTGACCGCAATCAGGACACTGACGGACTGACAGAAGGGCAGTGATCCACAATCAGGACTCTGATGGACTGACAGATGTTCACTGACCACAATCAGGACTTTGACGGACTGATATATGTATGTGTATATATATATATCGCTGCTGTATAATGTATTATTGCTGGGATTTGTAGTCCTCTATAGCTGGTGGTATTCTGCATTGCGCTGTGTAATGTACACAACAAATTCCAGCAATAGTGCAATATAGTACAATATATTTTTGCTGGCATTTTTTGTATTCCTCTGTAGCTGTTGGTATTCTGCATTGCGCTGCTGTATAATGTATTATTGCTGGGATTTGTAGTCCTTTATAGCTGGTGGTATTCTGCATTGCGCTGTGTAATGTACTATTGCTGGGATGTGTTGTATTCCTGCCACGCCCCCCATGTGATAGTTTGGAGGTGACAGGTTCTCTTTATGGAACCTGCCCTCCAACACAGAACAGGTGTTCTGTGCAGTTCCTGACAGCTGAGACATGTGGTGCTGTGATTACAGCGTTATCACACAGACAGGGCCGGTGCAAGGATTTTTGCCTACACAGTAGAAGGTGACATTTTCAGCCCCCCCGCCACAATGCCACCCCAACATCCCCATACACTTTATTTGTGCTCTATTAAGCTATAGTGGCTCTCATAACATGTATAGCACAATCAACATTTTCGGATGTAGGCTCACAAGCTGCCTACTGTAACAGTACGGAGAACCGCAAAATATGTTGAGCAGGACCATAAAGTAACACTAATCGCACTCCCTTTTCACTAACTGCACTCACTATTCACTAACACTAACCGCACTCCCTTTTCAATAATTGCACTCCCTTTTCACTAACTGCACTCCCTATTCACTAACACTAACCGCACTCCCTTTTCACTAACTGGACTCCCTATTCACTAACACTAACCGCACTCCCTTTTCCCTAACCGCCCTCCCTTTTCACTAACCGCACTCCCTTTTCACTAACCGCACTCCCTTTTCACTAACCGCACTCCCTATTCACTAACACTAACTGCACTCCCTATTCACTAACACTAACTGCACTCCCTATTCACTAACACTAACTATTCACTAACACTAACTGCACTCCCTATTCACTAACACTAACTGCACTCCCTATTCTCTCTATGGTGGGCTCTGCAGGGTCTCAGGTGGGCTGGTCAGGGTCCCTTTTCCTGCACCTGCTCCCAGCTCCACTTACCTGCCGCTGCTGGAGCCCGGCCTTCTCCACCTCCTCCCCTGTCACCTCTGCCATGCCGCCCCTGGTACGGCCGATACCCATGTAAGTAGCCCGGGCTGCCCAGACCCCTCACTTGTGTATCGGCCATGCCCCCTGATGGCGGCCCTAAGAGTGGTGGAGGGTGCATCAATTTTCTTGTGGGGGGCAATTGCTTTGTTATCTCCCCCCCGGCATCCACCACTGGACACACACTCCATTAAGGCCCCATTGACACCAGGGCGGTTCGGCCGCGCTGATCTGCCGACATGAACGATCCCATACATTGCTATGGGGAGCGTTCATGGGACCGCGCGGCTCCGAAATGCCCCCTGCCCGAACTGCTCCGTGACCCTTTTTTGCTGTGCTGATTAGTGCGGTTTCCATACAGCTTTCAATGGAACCTCGCTAATTAGTGCGATTTTGGTCATTTTTAATTGCGTTTCAGCGCTGAAACGCAATTAAACCCTACCAAAATCTCCCTTTTGATCATGCTACAGCTCAGGACCAGGAGACCGACAAGGGAGAGAAGAAGAAAAAAAAACACGCTGCGGCTCAGGAATGAGTGAGGAGACGGACGGGGGAGAGAGCGTTACAAAAAACAAACAAACACGCTGCATCTCAGGATAGGGAGACAGAGGGGGAGAGAGACAATACTCACCTACCGAGTCCACAGAGCAAACTTTTCATGGCTGTCAGACGGCAAGTACAACCACGCTGGCTCCACAGTCACACACAGCGGCACAGCAGAGGGAACCTAGGGGCGGGGTCCAGCTCACAGGGGTCGAATCTCTGAGCCCCATACTGCAGTGGCGGCCACTGACCACTAGCATTTTTCCGCCCTCACCCCTTCAGCGCCCTCAAGCACCTGCTTGACTTGCCTTGCAGTAGCGCCGGGCCTACACACAGAGCAGACGAAGAACGAACGTGCTTCGCTCTGCTCACCACTCTCTATCCTGTGCTTTTTTGCCGTGGTCCCGGATCCCCCAGAGGAGCGGGCCGGACAACATCGCTGCACGTTTAAAGGAGAACTATGAGGTGAGTGCTTTTCACTCACCTCATAGTTCTAGCCTCATTCTCATTGTCACAGGTCGGCTCAGTAGATCGGGAGGTGAGCGAACACATACCGGCGTTCGCTCACTTCTCCATCCTGTCACGGCTCTCTGCCGTTACAGGGGAGGGGCTGGATACCCCCCTCCCCGCTCCGACCCTCCAGTGCTGACTGGCGGAACGGACGGGAAAGGGGCGGGTACAGCTGGCTCTGCCTCTAGATAGGCAGAGCCAGCTTTCACTCACGCAGCTGGGCGGATCCAGACATAATTGTCGGGATCGGATTCAGCTGCGGCGTCTCAGTATACCGCGAGCGGTATTCTGAGCTTAGGGTGATGGGAGGACGCTAGTTTGTGTCCTCCCGTTACCCTAAGGAGAACTATGGGGAAAAGCCCTAACCCCATAGTTCTCCTTTTTAATAGAAGTGATCTGATCAGATCACTTGTATAAAACGTGCATTGGCTCCCCGCTGTACATTAAACTCTTCTTGCACGGAAGCAGGGCTAAATGTACAAAAAACTACTCGCCCGGCTCACAAAACTGCATGTCCCGGGCGATAGGAATTCCACACCCCTGAGGACACTATACTTAATGCCAGAAGGTATAGCACAAGTCCCTCTACACAAACAGCACCTTTTTTAGATATACGTCCGAAGGGGGAGAGGAACAAACGCATAAGCAATTGTAACGGCAACCGGCGTCGGCCCTCAGCAGGGGATCGGGGGTTGCGGGATTCCGCTGCTTCTCGGACCCGGCCTCCTGCATCCCACGGTGGAGTGCACGCATCCGCTTCCGGGTTCGGGGGCCGGATGCGTTCCACCGTGGGACGCGGAAGTGCGCTGCTCCGATCAGCGGCTCCTCCCCCAGCTTCTTAGCCCTATAAAAACACCCCAGTGAGACAGTATGGCGTTCCACTATGGAGGACTGAACGCCTGCTGTCTCCTGAGACCCATCAGCTCGCCGCTAATGGGGCCTGAAAGCGAGCTGCCGGGTGTACGAGGAGGCGTGGCCAGGGCCGAGGGAGAAGCGGCCCGGCCGTCGGAGGCTGCGGTGCCGCTCCAAGAAGCGGGTGGAGGAAACAGACAGCGATCGGCGCTGCCGAAGCGGCGGAAGTCCCCCCCCTGGATTTCCACTCGCCCCCACGCAATTTTCACTCGCCAATTGCGAGCGGGCGAGTGGAAATTTTGAGCCCTGATATAGACTGTATATCCTCTTGTCAATACCATTTCCTGCCTACATCTACAGTACTTGGAAATTCAGCATTGCTGTGTGGGATCAGGTTTATGAAGTAATAACCCTAATCAAACCTTATAGTATATTATTTTGGGCTGTGATGCTAGAACCCTAACTCCCCGTTAAGTTTGGGAGTGAAACCAGGGATTCGTGCCTGAGAAGCCTCCGCAGTTGCGATCCACAACCCCCAATCGAAAAGACAGGCGTTACAGCAATCTGGACACTTACTTGGTACAACCCCCAGAGAGAACAACTTTGAAATGGTCAATCTGTCATATTGCCAACTTTCGGATATATATTAATATATTGGAAATGACCAAAGATCTTCATCTCTTTGCAGGTAAATTAATGCAAGGTCTCCTCAGAATTTAAATACACAGGACAATGATAATTGGCATGGATATACAATTAAGGACTTCAGAGCCCTCAGCGATCTCATGCAATTGTGGAATAGTGGAACTCCCTAAAGATGGGAGTGGATATGGATTGGCATGGATATACAATTAAGGACTTAGTTGTATATCCATGCTAATTTATGGCCAATTTTAAGGACTTCAGAGCCCTCAGCAATCTCATGCAATTGTAGGAAGAGGGACATGTTGAGGACGACCCTGGAGCAAGATCAAGCTTGTGGAGGTGCAGATGTATCCAATACAAGAATGAACATACCCACATATAAGAAAAACTCAGATACATTTCCAATTCTACAGAGCAATCCTAACATATGGGCATTCTTACAACAGACAGTTAGACATTGAGAACCTAGAAAGAACTACACAAAGGAAAGGAACAACTTAACACACAGACAAAGGGAAGCACTCAATAAATTAGAACAAACTAAAGACATAGTTATTAAACCCTCAGACAAGTGGGATAACATAGTTGTAGTGAGTTGCCCGCAAACATTTAACAATGTGTCAAAGAATGACATAAAATAATAACAGATAAAGAATTGGAATCATATGGGCTGGAGTATGCGACTCGTATATCGAGATGATATGCAAAGACTAATTGGCAAGAAGACATTGGAGTTCTTGGACAATAAATATCCGAGAACTCCATGCTCCTATGCACTGCCGAAAATACACGAGTCTTGTGGATCCAGTGGGCAGTCCCATAGTTTCTGGTATAGGATGATGGTATAAGCTGATTGACGACTACCTTAGACCATATATAGAAGCCTTACCGTCCTATCTGAAGAACACAGTGGAGCTCCTGAAAATAGTGGAGGAATTAACAGTACCAGACAAGTGTTGGTTAGTGGCTCTAGATATAGAGGCACTTTATAGCAGTATACCGCATGATAGGGGAATACAAGTGACAGGAGATTTCCTAATGGCGCACCCACAATCTCAATGGGCATACAATACAATTGTGTTGGAACTGTTGAGATTTGTATTGTCACGCAATGTCTTCATCTTTAGGGAGTTCCACTACCTCCAGGTGCAGGGCATGTCGATGAGCACCTGTTGTGCTCTGTCGTACTCCAACCTGTCCCTGGGTGGTGTGGGGGGTGGGAAAGACGCCTCTTTTCGGATGAGACATTGCAGAAATATTTGGATCACGTATTGATTTGGAGATGGAACATAGGCGACGTGTTAATGATTTGGTCAGGCTCAAGACAATTGCTAGATGAATTCAAAACAAACTTGGACATCAATTTGTTTAATTTGAAATTTACAATGAACTCTGATTTGAATCAAATCACATTTCTGGATTGACATATAACAAAATAACTTTTTGGCAACCAAGTTACACAGAAAGGAGACTGCGGGTGATGCATTGCTGCATGCAAGCAGCGCCCATCCTACATCTTTAAAGAACAATATACCATATAGTCAGTATCTCCACCTTAGACGTAATGGCAAAGAGTTGGAAACCTTTGGGAAAGAAGCGCGGAAACTACAGTCGAGACTTTTAGCAAAAGGTTACTCATGGAAAGTTTTGAAAATGGCTTATCAACTCCAAACAGGACAGGCATACCCTGTTGTTTAACAAGAAGAGTTTGGAAGATCAGATTAAGACAGATGTAGATACAGCATGAATTATAACTAGATACTCACGTCGCCATCAAGGTATCAGAAACATAATAAATAAACATTGGCATCTACTCACAAGGGATATTTCTGTTAAAAAATGTGTTAGGGAGACACCCCAGATAGTATTTAGGAGAGCACGGTCAATACGTGACCGTGTTACATGAAGTTTCTATCGGGAAGAACAAGAGGGGAGATGTATGGACCCAAGAGTCAACCAATGGGGCTCGTATAACCAGTGCCCGTGGGTGATGGAGGGTAAGATTGCTCCATTACCCAATGGGCAGCAATGGAAATGGAGGCATAGAATGGATTATAGAAAGACACGTGATCTACTTAATGTACTGTATCTGCGGGGCATTCAATATTGGCAAAACAGCCAGGGCAGCATGCAGACGTATGCAGGATCATATTTATTTGATCAAAAATGGAAAAATGTCTACTCCTGTGAGTAGACATGTCGGCCTATATCACGGTTTCAATTCTAATTGCAGTAGATTTCATATAATAGATCATGTGCATGAAGATGTAAGAGGAGGCAACATTGATCAGAAATTATTACAAATTGAGGTGCGTTGTATCAAGCCTGGCATGTGAACCTCCAGGCTTGAATAAAATGGTGAGCTTTAAGCCATTTCTTTAAGATACCCTATACAGGAGGATAAATACATGAGAATTGATTTCTAATGCATGTTAGAACACACAGGCCTGACTCGGGGAGAAATATTTCCCTTTTTAGATAGATATAGATGTGGTACTTTGTGATCACCCTTGGTGATAGTAATATGCTGGCAGGGCCGCTCTGTCCTCAGAAGGCCCAACCGGGTGGCCCTCTACAGCGCCTGATTACAGGGTCTCCAAATAGCAGTATGAGGGAATGGGTCTCCAAATAGTATGAGGGAATGACGCCCCTTCCTCCCTAAATACCCCCCTTACATTGGCCAATCCGCCCCACAATGATGTTCCAGCGTGGCCGCCGGTGAGGATGCCATAGTCCACGTAGGCTCAATACGAGCACTCAACAGATATACTCAGTATAGAGGCTTCTTGTTTATTTATAACAGGGGATGCAGAAAAAGTGATTAAGGACTCTGTGTTCTCTAACACTAACCCAAGTTGGACATTTTCACTTAGGGGTGTACTCACTTTTGTTGCCAGCGGTTTAGACATTAATGGCTGTGTTGAGTTTTTTTGAGGGGCCAGCAAATGTACACTGATATACAAGCTGTACACTAACCACTTTACATTGTAGCAAAGTGTAATTTCTTCTGTGTCGTCACATGAAATGATATCGTAAAATATTTACAAAAATACGAGGGGTGCACTCACTTCTGTGAGATACTGTATATGTGTATGTATGTGTGCGTGTAATATATATATATTATTATTTTTATATTGTCAGTCAAAAATATTGGCACCTCCTACAGCTTACTTTGCGCAGAAAATTGTTGCAATTACAAATGTTCATATTTGGAGTTGGCTGGAATGTTTGCCGAGTTCTGTTCTTAGGCCATAGCTCCCCAAGTTATTGTGAAGTAGCTGATATTTTCAGTGAGTCGGACTTTGCAATAGTAGATCATTGGAGTTAAGACCTAAGAATCAGTATGCTAAAGCAGAAATTTGGTTGTGTAAAATTTTGGCCCAAAAATCACTTTGGATCTCAACTATACTAGCAACAAGCAAATACACTGTCGGCATACTTGCGGGTCTCCTTACTAAACCAGTCGAAAATGACTGGGACAGGAGTGATAAACATTAGCCTTCACCCCTGCGCAGGGCTGTGTACCTTCCTGCATACTTGGTGGTCTTGCCTGATTGCCCAAGGGCTGTGGATAAGAGTATACCAAAGGCTTCGCACATCACTGAACTAACCCTTACTGTGCAATCCAAGTGAAGCAATATTTAATTAGAAACCTGCAAATATCACTAAAAAACACTTCTAAAACATTTAATTTATGACCCACATATTCACTGCAACCGAACAGATATCCAAAGCATGGCGAACAAGAAGCCTACGCTTTGCAAAATTGTAAAACTTTGTTACCTGGACAGTGATGAATGAAAAGATTATAGACTCGTAAACAAAACTTATGTATGGAATTGCAAACTTTCAAAAAAATATGGAATGCATGGTTACAATATTACGTGCCACCCAATTTTTTGGCACACAATTTTTAGAAGATTTTCCTCAGGGAATGGAAAAAGATAAACCCTGAGTCTCTTTAACCAGCTTGCGGTTTTGAATGATCGTATCCCTCTCTCCATATCCCCGATGCCCCTAATTCCTCCAACACACCCCCTACCTTCACAAAATAGAAGATAATGTGAATTTACAAACAAGTTGGCTTCATGTTAAAACACTGCAAACTGATAAAATGACTATGTAATACCTTTGTAGCCAGCAACCATTACCAAATCAAGCATCACAGGGATTATACAACAATGTTTCTATGTTAGACAGCCTCCTACATGTCTTTGGTATTTATCAGTCTTTATGCCATGTTTATTTATATTGACTGTTAACTAGAGGTGCACCGAAATGAGAATGTTAAAAAGGAAACCGAAATAATGAAAAATGTCCTGCCGAAACCAAAACTGAAAAAAAAAATTTTTACACACAAGGGAAAAAAAAATTCTAACTTTTTCAGATTTAAAAAAAATGTATTTTTATTTTTAAATATTTTAATTTTTTACTTTTCAAGTGCTTCGGGGAAATATTAGGGGTCTAAACCGACCCCTGATATTTCCCTTTTAAAATAGAAAAAAAAATTGAGAACACAAGGCCCTCAATCTCTCTTTCTGGATCTCCTGTTATAAATTAACAAGAAGCTTCTATACTGAGCATATCTGTAAAAAATAAGTCAAGGCAACTGGACTTGCTGTATTTTTCTTGAACACAGTTTACTGGACATCCGACCAGCTTTCTCAATTCAGAATGACTTGTACAAAAATTATCTGGGAATAAATATGGTGAATATTGCTCCAATCCACATAATCTGTTAGTCGCAACCAGGTGTTAATTGCATTTGCATACTTGGAGCTAGGAGGTGTTATTAACCTGCCCGGAGAGAGGTGTTAAAACAGCCCAGAGAGAGGTGTTAAAACCTCTATTCAAGCTTGGCTTCTCCATTTTTACATAAATGGCCTCTTTCACACCTCTTTTAAACCAGTCCTCCTCCCTGTCTAGGATGCGTACTTGACTCTCTTCAAAGGAATTTCTTTTTTCCTTTTTTTAGATGTAGGTATACTGTTAAATCCTGACTTCTATGCTGTGCCTTCGTACACCATCGTATCCTGTCCATTAATAACTTGAGATCGTATGTTTACTTTATCCACAATCATGAATGAACAGGAGGTGATGTAGATCACTTCAAATTCATTCATAATTGAGGATATAGCAGGGGTGTGGACATTTTTGAAAAAACTACTTGTCCGAGGGCTAAAGCGGGGGTCAAATCTACTTGTCCTTTGTGACAATCTACTTGTCCCAATACAAAAAAAAATAGCTTTAAAAGTTTAAAACTAGGGATGCACCAAATTTATAATCTTTTAAAAAATGTTTTCATTTTTTATTATTTTTTAATTTCATTCCTATCACATAGGGCCGGGGCGCCCACAATTTTTCGTCTGGAGATCTACTTTTCAAATGATGAGCTCAATGAGATCTACCAACGAAAACACACGCATTCAGGGGCAGGGGGAGGGGGGGCGTGGTGGTGCATTGAAGTCAATGGCACCGCAGCCAGGCCCCTTGCCCACAGTGGGACCACCTGCACCCCGAACCCAGGCATTAGTGCCTGTGTTTCAGTCCAGTGCGATCCGCAAAAATGCTGCAAGCACTATGTTTGCAGATCGCACTGGACTGATGCCTGCAGATCGCACTGTGAGCGGGGGGCATGGCTGCGGTGCCATTGACTCCAGCATGGTTAGCTGCTGGGATACACTGTACCGCATAGTAAACTCCCTCCTGCGTTCTTAAGTCAATGGCACACCAGCCATGCCCCCCTTCCCAGCCGCAGTGCGTTCGCGTGCACCAGAACGCGGCACAAAAATCCCTGCGTTCTGGTCCAGTGCGATTGGCAAAAAATGCTGCATGCACTATTTTTTCTGATCGCACTGGACCGAAATGTAGGCATTGTGGTTTCCGCGTTCTGGTGACTTCAATTCACCGCCACGGCCCCTCCCTGCTGAGAACGCAAGGGGGGTGGTTTACCATGCGATACAGTGTGTTCCAGCTAACTGTGCTGGATTGTACTATACTGTAACTTGTGTGAACAAACCCTAAACACATTCCTAAAACATTGCATTCTTTGATTCAGGCATTATCTGCGTT
>NW_017307491.1:260569-264348 GCF_000935625.1 Nanorana parkeri | reverse complement strand
CCCAGCCGCAGTGCGTTCGCGTGCACCAGAACGCGGCACAAAAATCCCTGCGTTCTGGTCCAGTGCGATTGGCAAAAAATGCTGCATGCACTATTTTTTCTGATCGCACTGGACCGAAATGTAGGCATTGTGGTTTCCGCGTTCTGGTGACTTCAATTCACCGCCACGGCCCCTCCCTGCTGAGAACGCAAGGGGGGTGGTTTACCATGCGATACAGTGTGTTCCAGCTAACTGTGCTGGATTGTACTATACTGTAACTTGTGTGAACAAACCCTAAACACATTCCTAAAACATTGCATTCTTTGATTCAGGCATTATCTGCGTTCAGGTGCTGGAGGAGGCGTGGCGGTGCATTGAAGTCAATGTCACCATAGCCATGCCCCTCGCCCGTATTGCAATCGCCCTCACCCGAACGCGTGGCACATTAGTGCCTGCGATTCGGTTCAGTGCAATCTGCAAAATTAGTGCTTGCAGCATTTTTGCAGATTGCACTTGACCGGAACACAGGCACTAATGTGTCACGCGTTCGGGTGCGGGCGATCGCCCCCTGAACGCAGGGAACCGGCCAGAGTGCGATACAGTGCGTTCCAGAGCCTGACCGCTCTGGAACGCATTGTTTGTAGTGTGAACCGGCTCTAATGCTTCATACACAATAGCCTCAGTGCGTTTCAGCGCTATTGTGTCCGGAACGCATTGGATCGCATTGCAGATAGCTCAGTTTGTTGTGGGTGCGAGGGGGCACGGCTGTGTGTTGAAGTGAATGGCACCGCAGCCACACCCTCTGGCCGCAATGAGATCGGCCGTACGGGAACGCAAGGTACATCAATGCTGCAAGCACTATTTTTTCTGACCGGACCACAGGCATTGATGTACCTTGCGTTCCCGCGCCTCCTCCTGCCCGTCAGCAAACTGAGCTAGCCGCAATGCGATCCAATAAGTTCGACACAATAGGACCAGAACGCACTGAGGATGGTGTGACTGAGGCATTAGAAATCTTTACTGTGCAGCTCCTTAACTATACTATCAGCTCCCACTCGAGCAAAAAGCCTACCTGCTTCTGGCTCTTCAGGTGTAGTCCCAACGTGCAGACTGGGAGAAGTGTCTAAAGCTGCAGGCAGGGAGGGGCCGATCAAATGTGTTGAAGAGAGGGAGGAGCTGTTAGTGTCACTAGTGCTGGATGCAATGGACAGTGAAGAAGACGGCCGAGGGGCGGGTCAAGTATGCGGAGCAAGTGTCTCATGGAAGAGGCGGCGCGCCTACGCTACGTGCGGCAGGTATTATTGGCCGCTACAGACAGGAGGGGAGAGCCGAATGTGTCGGATGCTTTAGTGTCCGACATATTCGGGTAAACGGAGCGCGGGACAAGGAGTCGACTCGCGATCTACCAGCGATAGCTTTGCGATCGACTGGTAGATTGCGATCGACCTTGTGGGCACCCCTGACATAGGGTGTTAAAATCCTCTATGTGATAGTTTGGAGGTGACAGGTTCTCTTTATGGAACCTGCCGTCCAACACAGAACAGATGTTCTGTGTAGTTCCTGACAGCTGAGACAGGTGGCGCTGTGATTACAGCGCCAGGGTCTCAGTGATAGCACAGAGCAGACGAAGAATGGAAGTTCTTCGTCTGCTCCGCGGGCTCTATGGTGAGCTCCTGTGCCGTGGTGACTGGTCCACCAGAGAAGCGGGGACCCCTGAAAAAAATGGCGCGAGGGGAGGGGGCGGACAGGATCGCAGATTCTCGCTTCATACAAGTGAGCTGATTAGATCACTTGTATAAAAACGAGCGGCGGCTCCACAATATACATTTAGCTCTGCTTGTCCGGAGCAGGGCTAAATGTATTAAAAAACTACTCGCCCGGCGCCCGAAACTGCCTGTCCCGGGCGTCGGGCGATAGGAATTCCACACCCCTGTATAGTAAACATATTTTGTCCTCAATTATTTACAAACACTCAGCTGTTTGTACTTGCTCTCCTTCCTGACACGCTGTCACAGGAGGCTGAGCGAGAGGTGCGGTGAGGAGAGCTCGATCTGACAGCTGACTCCTCCCCTGCACCACCAGCCGGCCTCCTGTGACAGTGCTGGCTGTCTCCGCCCATACTGCCGCTCTCCTGATCTGTGACAGGAGGCTGAGCGGTGCGGGGAGGAGAGACGCCAGCCACTCACAGCAGTCTCCTCCCACAGCGCTCGGCCTTCTGTAACAGTTTCTCTCCTCCCCACTGGGACACATAGCAGCGCCCAGCGGGGAGGAGAGAAATCACGGATGCACCGCTATTTCGGCAGATAAATTCGGGGTAGGTCTTATATTACAGAAATCCCAGAAGATAGCACTAGGTCTTATTTTCGGGGTAGGTCTTACTTTCGGGGAAACACGGTAAATTACACTTTTCGGTGCATCACTACTGTTAACCCTTTCAGTGCCAAGCCCTGCCTAACACTTTTGAATGAATAGCTTGTCGACTGCTGATAACTGTTAATTTACCGAGGCAAGTCAGGGGAAGCCTTCTGCTACAAGTTTATGGTCG
The DNA here is from genome assembly GCF_000935625.1 of Nanorana parkeri. Classification (NCBI taxonomy): domain Eukaryota; kingdom Metazoa; phylum Chordata; class Amphibia; order Anura; family Dicroglossidae; genus Nanorana; species Nanorana parkeri. The sequence goes on along the minus strand of NW_017307491.1, from coordinate 261,824 downwards.
CTGAAGCCATGAGCTTTATAGCTGGAGGATGAATGCCAGCGACGTAAGGCATACTGACCTGGCCATGGTTTTGTATGCCTTACGTCGTTGGCAGGGAAAGGGTTATACCCAATAAAACTTACCGAACAAGAAAAACTAAACCTCACCAATGTTTGTATTACATTCATATTGCAACCTTTGTAATGTTTATGCCCTTTCATAAATATTTTATTTCATATTCAAATATATTGTATTTTAAAAAAATTATCTGATTAAACATTAAATTTATTTGTATTGGAGTGATTCTAAATCTCATGTAATGGAAAAAAGTGATTTTATTCATTTATTTTTTTCAGTTGCAGAAACGTGGACTTCAATTGCACCATGGAGGAAGGAGAACTTGATCTCATCTTTATCACAGAGCGCATTATTTCAGTGTCATTTTCAAGTAACTGCTCAAATGAAACGTACCTCCACAACCTGCGGGACGTGACCCAGATGCTGAAATTAAAACATGGAGATAATTATTTGGTAAACAGATATAACGTGTATTACATTTATATAAAGTAATAAATAGAAAAATATGTAATAAAATATAATGGATCTGTAAGGAAACATTTGGTGCACGACAATGCCCGGCCTCATGTGGCGATAGTATGCAGCCAGTTCCTTGAGGATGAAGGAATTGATACCGTTGAATGGCCCCCACGCTCGACTGACCTGAATCCAATAGAACACCTCTGGGACATTATGTCTCGGTCCTTTCAACGCCGCCAGGTTGCACCTCAGTCTGTTCACAAGCTCAGTGATGCCCTGGTCCAGATCTGGGAGGAGATACACCAGGACACCATCCGTCTTCTCATTAGGAGCATACCCCGATGCTGTCAGGCATCCATACAAGCACATGGTGGCCATACAAACTGAGTACCAATTTGAGTTCCTGCAATGAAATTTCAGCACAATTGACTAGCCTGCTGCATCATTTGTTCACTTTGATTTTTGGGGTGTCTTTGAATTCAGCCCTCTGTAGGTTGATCATTTTTCATATCCATCAAACGATGTGGCATCCTTTTTGTAAAACACATTACTCAGTCCAGTATACAGTAGATATCCAGCATGATATTTTTTCCCATTGAGATCTGATGTGTTTTCAAAGTCTTCCTTTTAATTTTTGCAAGCAGTTTTTTAATTTTTTCAAGCTATATATATACCGTGTTTCCCCGAAAATAAGACAGTGTCTTATTTTTTTTTTTCACGAAAAAAGACACTAGGTCTT
>NW_017307491.1:259260-260477 GCF_000935625.1 Nanorana parkeri | reverse complement strand
ATGTGCATAACTGCGACCAAGTTTTGTGCAGTGCTACGGGGTGAATGTGGCATCAAAGATTGTTAGCTTGGTTTGTGTGGAGAAATGCAAATGGACATTTTTTGTGATGCTTCTAAGATCATTTAAAATTATTTGACAAGTGCTTTGAACGGCAGTTAACCTCCTTCTGACCTGCATGTGTCCTGCTTCAAGTGGGTTTTGCATTCACATAGACTTGCATTGCTGACGAAGCTAAGCAGGTGATATCATCACACTATTACATGATCTCGTACATACGTAGCGACTTGCCCAGAACCTATGGCAAGTGAGGGTAAATAGCCGGTGTTGTTGAGGTAGGACAGGCGGTATGAAATGTTTGCCTTGAAACCTGATCCCTTCTATCATAGTTCTGTGTGTACTATTTTAATGTAAGCATATAGTGAGTGGCGTTAGATTTCTGTTTCATTCAAGCAGTAATACGCTATCGGATTGCTTTCTGCATTTTATGTACCTAAACACTGAGAAGTTTATGGATATGTGTAGGATTTCCTTTTATGATCATTTCATATTTGGAGATCATTGTTTAGATGCATACAATCTGTATCTAATGTAAAAATCTAGTGCCGTCCGTCCGTTTTTCTACTACGGGCGGACGGCAAGAGGTTAATGATATGCACTCTTAAGGAAATCCCGTGATCGTACGATAATCGCAGTGTATGGAAGGCGTGCGACCGTTTCTACTGTACGGTCGCACGTCTTCCGTCGAACAAGCAGGCTTGAAAGGGTTAGTGGCCTGCTTGTTCGACAACTGCCGAATGGGCCGGTGTGCCCACACGCACACTGCCCGTTTGCACGCAGGGGGGCGGGCTTGCGATAATCGCAAGTACGATCTGCCTGTCCAAGATGGGCAGATCGTACAAGCTTTTAATTAGCTTACAACCATCGCAAGACTAAAGTCTAGCGATGGTTGTAAGGTGTATGGGCACCTTTTAGACCTTTATAATCTGAGATTCATCTCCTTTGGTGAGTGTACTTTCCTGAAGGTCTTGGTGTGTGAACACAATAGGAGCATATTTTTTTAAGTTTTAGTCTTGACACTGTTTTGTTTTGGGACTGTTATACAAGAAATTTAATTTTCACAGCTACTTTATTTATATTGTTGGTGTGTGTATGTATGTTTTATAGGTTTAGTATGTTTATATGCATACATGTAATCTCACCCAATGCCTGCCCACACT
>NW_017307491.1:258704-259134 GCF_000935625.1 Nanorana parkeri | reverse complement strand
CTGTCGCCCAACCCCCACCCCCCCCCCCCCCCAACCTTTGCATGCTTCTCACTTCCCTCCCTCCATGCCTGCACAAGCGTTTCGCTTATGCGCTTCTTCAGGGGACCTAGGGTAACCAATCTGATATAAACATATAATTACTAATCAAAAAAAATATATGTATATTATACACACACTTTGCAACATCAAATATAGTTATTTTTACATCTAATATGTTGTATCCGTAGGGGGCTATGCACTACCACTTACCTGTCCCTAAGGTCAGGGCAATCAAGAATCCTGGGTACAAAGGAAGGACAAATGTCTCATCTGCCTCCCATCTATTCAATTTGCGGCGGGGACACTGGGAACTACCGGAGGACGGGGGCACCACCCACCATTAGTTGGTTTGCAGAATGACTTTCTGGTATGTTCCTCTAATTACACCATA
>NW_017307491.1:249815-257061 GCF_000935625.1 Nanorana parkeri | reverse complement strand
TATATATACCCATATATTGAATATATACAATATTGCTCTGTGTCCAATAAAAACTTATCAAATTAATCTGTCCAAAAGGTGAAATTGTCAAGCCTTTTCCCCTCCAGTTCTAATAAGAAATATGTTCCCCTTGTGCCTTTCATATATCCCCCCCTTGCCTGACTAAATACATCCTACTCATTCATTGCTCTGTGTCCAATAAAAACTTATCAAATTAATCTGTCCAAAAGGTGAAATTGTCAAGCCTTTTCCCCTCCAGTTCTAATAAGAAATATGTTCCCCTTGTGCCTTTCATATATCCCCCCCTTGCCTGACTAAATACATCCTACTCAAAAATATGTGAGTGCATATACACAATAGTGCCAAAAGTATTGGGACACCCCTCCCAAATCAATGGATTCAGGTGTTCCGCGAAATTTCCTTGCTACTAAATATTCCACGGTCAACTGTTAGTGTTTTTATAACAAAGTGGAAGCAACTGGGAACAACAACTCAGCCACAAAGTGGTAGGCAACGTAAAATGACAGAGTGGGGTCAGCACATGCTAAGGTGCACAGTGCGCAGAAGTCGCCAACTGTCTGTAGAGTCAATAGCTACAGACCTCCAAACTTCTTGTGGCCTTCAGATTGGCACAACAACAGTTCGTAGAGAGCTTCATGGAATGGGTTTCCATGGCCGAGCAGCTGCATCTAAGCCTTAAATCACCAAGTACAATGCAAAGCGTTGGATGCAGTGGCGTAAAGCTGGCCGCCACTGGACTCTAGAGAAGTGGAGACATGTTCTCTGGAGTGACGAATCACGCTTCTCTGTCTGGCAATCCAGCGGTCGTGTCTGGGTTTGGCAGTTGCCAGGAGAACGGCACTTGTCTGACTGCATTGTGCCAAGTGTAAAGTTTGGTGGAGGGGTATTATGGTGTGGGGTTGTTTTTCAGGGGTTGGGTTTGGTCCCTTAGTTCCAGTGAAGGGAACTCTTAAGGCTTTAGCATACCTAGACATTTTGGACAATTTCATGCTCCCAACTTTGTAGGAACAGTTTGGGGATGGCCCCTTCGTGTCCCAACATGACTGTGCACCAGTGCGCAAAGCAAGGTCCATAAAGACATGGATGAGGGAGTTTGGGGTGGAGGAAATTGACTGGCCTGCACAGAGTCCTGACCTCCACCCAATAGAACACCTTTGGGATGAATTAGCGTGGAGACTGCGAGCCAGGCCTTCTCGTCCAACATCAGTACCTGACCTCACAAATGCGCTTCTGAAGACTAGTCAAACATTCCCATAGACACACTCCTAAACCTTGTGGACAGCCTTTCCAGAAGAGTTGAAGCTGTTAGAGCTGCAAAGGGTGGGCCAACTCATTGTTGAACCCTACAGTCTAAGACTGGGATGCCAATAAAGTTCATATGCGTGTAAAGGCAGGCGTCCCAATGCTTTTGGCAATATAGTGTATGTGTTCTTCCCCCCATATTATTGAGTGATGAATAAATAGGCGACTAAAATATAGTTTCACATATGTGAACTGTTAGAGCTTGTTTACGAATCCATTCGCCATAGTGCCTAAGATAAATAATGTGATCAGTGTTCATAAAGAAACAATATCATAATAATAATAAAACGCTGATTAAATTGAGTGATATACAGCAATCCAAGCTGACCATAGCGAATATAGTGTCCTCCATATCAATTCATCCTCGTGTATGAATGTGCTCTTATAAGCCCTCCCAATCCATTCTTAACCCCATCATATACCTATAAATCTTCAATCATTGTCCATATATTACAAACATTGGCGTAACAACAAATACCCCTCCCTCTAGTTATCAATGTGTTCCAAGAAGTCACTTTACATATTATATGAATGCCGTCCTTTCCCTCCTCTGCCATTGATAGAGTTGGCACGTGTCCTCCTTATATTATCCCCACCGACAGAAGACGCTCATACACGCTATGAGCGTGTGACTTCAGCGGCGATGTGGACAACAATGCGCTTGTGCCCGCAGCCTAGTCATAGACGGCAAGATATCGCGGCAAACAGGGACACCATCTCCGCGGTTCCACCCCCTCCTGAAGGGGAGAGAGAGAGATCGCAATCACTCAAAATTAGTGGCGCATTACCGAGGGTGGCAGTAACTACGGCAATGTCGCCCCCCCCCATATGCAGCCCACATCAGCCGCACATGAATCGGCTACACAAGGTGTCCATGTGCCCCCACCACGAACAGACACCCTCTTGAATATAGCGGGGCGAACATATCCCCCATGGAAATCAGACATGCAATTTCAAAGAATCTATCCTAAAACATTGTATATCAATCAATACAGATCCATGCTGTCCGTACTTCACATTTTTCTATATACAGTATCTCACAAAAGTGAGTACACCCCTCACATTTTTGTAAATATTTTATGATATCATTTCATGTGACGACACTGAAGAAATGACACTTTGCTACAATGTAAAGTAGTTAGTGTACAGCAGTGTACATTTTTTGGTCGACCATGGTGAGGCCTGTTCTGAGTGTAACCTGTCCTGTTAAACCGCTGTATGGTCTTGGCCACTGTGCTGCAGCTCAGTTTCAGGGTCTTGGCAAACGTCTTGTAGCCTAGGCCATCTTTATGTAGAGCAACAATTCTTTTTTTCAGATCCTCAGAGAGTTCTTTGCCATGAGGTGCCATGTTGAACTACCAGTGACCAGTATGAGAGAGTGAGAGCGATAACACCAAATTTAACACACCTGCTCCACATTCACACCTGAGACCTTGTAACACTAATGAGTCACATGACACCGAGGAGGGAAAATGGATAATTGGGCCCAATTTGGATATTTTTACTTAGGGATGTACTCACTTTTTTTGCCAGCGGTTTAGACATTAATGGCTGTGTGTTGAGTTATTTTGAGGGGGCAGCAAATGTACACTGATATACAAGCTGTACACTCACTACTTTACATTGTAGCAAAGTGTCATTTCTTCTGTGTCGTCACATGAAATGATATAATAAAATATTTACAAAAATGTGAGCGGTGTACTCACTTCTGTGAGATACTGTACATGCATAGGTAAATAAACAATATACAATACATTTATTTCAACAAATCAACAAAAGGTCATAGCACTTACGATGTTCAAATCCACTATCTCACTTCAAAAAGGGTCTATAGCTCAAAATGTCATTCAAACCGGGAGGGACACTGGATTTAAACGAAAAATCCATTGTGCATCTACTTGTAGTAATCCCTTATCTACATCGCCTTCTCTTTCACATTCATGTATGTGGTCCAAGATATAGAAGCTTAAATTGCTGGAATCAAAATTGTGTTGCAAGCCTATATGGCGGCCGATGAGAGTTGTGAGCTTCCCATTCTCAGTTAAATACACATGATCATAAATCCTTTCCCAAGCCGGTCTCAGGGTTTTACCCACATAATGGGCCCCCCATTTGCAGTACATTAAATAATATTTTTAGTCTAATAGTTCACACTATGTTTAAGAAACCATTTTTTCCATTAGGTAGCTGAACCACATTACCGTCCATAAACCACTGACAGTGATTACATTTCCCACACATTCAGAAGCCTTCCTCCCCACATCTCGTCTCTAACTCCTTCGATCGATAGAAGCTATGAGTCATCCAATTCTATAGAGATCTGGCTTTTCTTAATACTAGCTCAGGGGAATCTTTTACAAACTTTTTTAATCTTCCTGTCACTTGTGTGGAGATGCCAGTGCTGTTTTACTCTATTATTTGCCTTCTTGAGGACTTTCCTACTAGAGGTTATAGTAGGAAAGTCCTCAAGAAGGCATATAATAGAGTAAAAACTAAGGATAGAGCAGAAATGCTATAGGGAAAGGATCTAGGAAGGCATCAACACCCCAAAAACAGACTGTTAAGATGGTTACTCAATATTCACGCAGTCATGCACTGGTCAGGAGATGCCTGGAACAGCACTGGCATCTCCTCACGAGTGATTGGAAGATAAAAAAGTTTGTAAATGATTACGGTACATAGAGTGCGCTTATACTGCAGTTTATACGGCAGTCCTGTGTGATGTTATATAAGTCCTAAGACATCTGATGCTCCAGCCTCCTGGCGAAGTAACACAAAGATGTAACATACGTAGGGCTGAGCATTTGACGTCACTCTTCTCAGCTGAGCTGGACGGACGGGAGTCCCATTGCACCCATAGATTTGTACTGTGGTGTCCATTGGATCATTGTTTTATGCCTTTTGTCACCTGTGACATTGTGAGTACCTTTTATTCACTAAATTGTATTTTTTTGACGATACGCACTATGTCCTCTTTGTCTCCCTTTGAAAGGATGATGGTATTTGCGAGCTGAGGCAGTTATCTGGTCTTCATTCATACAGGCTTCCCTATAGAAGGGAAATGCGCTTTGAGACCTAGTTCTGTGGGTCTATCTCCCCAGATGAGCACTGTTCCAATTTTTGCATTCAGAGATTGGAGGAGAAGGTTTGTCAGGATTCTGTGGCAACTGCTTCCTTGGAAGTTTGAATCTATCTAGTGGTGGACTATCCCCTGCATTTGTTTACACGATTATAATTGTTGCACATTGGACTTTGTTTTCATCACTCTGTTTTCATCTTTTCATGTTTTGATGTGCTCTTTTGAATATATTTTTTAAAGCATATACTTATATATCTTATTGTTATATCACATATTTCACTGAATTGTAAATATTTATTTAGCTCGGCACATGATTGTTATACACAATTTAATCCCCGTTTTATTATTATATTTTTTTATACATTTTTCTTTAGCAACACTGATCACATTATTTATCTTAGGCACTATGGCGAATGGATTAGTAAACGAGCTCTAACAGTTCACATATGTGGAAGTATATTTTAGTCACCTATTTATTAATCACTCAATAATATGGGGAGAGAACACATATATGTACTCACAAATTTTTGAGTAGGATGTATTAGTCAGGGAAGCGTGGATATATGAAAGGCACGAGGGGAACATATTTTTAATTAGCACCAGAGGGAAAAAGGGTTGACAATTTCACCTTTTGGACAGATGAATTTGAGAAGTTCTTATTGCACACGGAGGAATATTGTATATATTCAATATATGGGTTTATGGGTATATATCTATGGATAGATGCACTAAACTTTATACATCACACACACACACACAACATATACAGTATATCTATCTATCTATATCTATCTATCTAGATAGATAGATAGATAGATAGATATAAAATTTGTATCCTTTAAGTTTTGTATGACTTAATAGGTTCTCTTGAGACAATCACATACACCCGTTCTTCCACATGGTGTAATTAAAGGAACATACCAGAAAGGCCTTCTGCAAACAAACCAATGGTGGGTTGTGCCCCCATCATCCGTTATTTCCCAGTGTCCCCGCCGTGAATTGACTAGAGGAGAGGCAGATGGGACATTTGTCCTTCCTTTGTATTTAGCATTCTTGATTGCACTGACCGGCAAGGGACAGGTAAGCGATGGCGTGTAGCCCCCTATGGATACCACATATTAGATGTAAGAAGAACTATATTTGATGTTGCAAAGTGTATTATATAATATGTATGTATATATATATATGATGGATAGATAGATAGATAGATATTCACATAGCGGTCAAAATTACAAGTCCTGAGCTACTAGCCAGGCCTTAAGTGTTAGTCACCACCAGTTGCCCACCTAACCACTACCCTGCCCCAGCCTTAACTCCAAACTCCCTCTTAAATAATCTTATAAATTACACTGTTGCATGTTTTATGCAGTTAAATGTTTCAGATCATCAAACAAATTTAAATATTAGTCAAAGATAACACAAGTAAACACAACATGCAGTTTTTAAAGGAAGGTTTTTATTATTAAGGGAAAACAAAATCCAAACCCACATGGCCCTGTGTGAAAATTGTTCCCCCCTCCCTGTTAAAACATAACTTAACTCTGGTCTATCACACCTGAGTTCAATTTCTCTAGCCACACCCAGGCCTGATTACTGCCACACCTGTTCGCAATCAAGAAATCACTTAAATAAGGCTTGATTGACAAAGTGAAGTAGACCAAAAGATCCTCAAAAGCTACACATCATGCCGAGAACCAAAGAAATCCAGGAACAAATGAGAAAGAAAGTAATTGAGATCTATCAGTCTGGAGAAAAGTTATAAAGCCATTTCTAAAGCTTTGGGACTCCAGCGAACCACAGTGAAAGCCATTATCCACAAATGGCGAAAACATGGAACAGTGGTGAACCTTCCCAGGAGTGCAGCCAAGAGCGCAGCGACCACTCATCCAAGAGGCCACAAAAGACCCCACAGCAACATCCAAAGAACTGCAGGCCTCACTTGTCTCAGTTCAGGTCAGTGTTCATGACTCCACCATAAGAAAGACTGCGCAAAAATGGCCTGCATGGCAGGCTTCCAAGACGAAAACCGCTGCTGAGCATAAGAGCTTGTCTCAGTTATGCCAGAAAACATCTTGATGATCCCCAAGACTTTTGCGAAAATACTCTGTGGACTGACAAGACAAAAGTTGAACTTTTTGGAAGGTGTGTGTCCCAGTACATCTGGCATAAGAGTAACACCGCATTTCAGAAAAAGAACATCATACCAACAGTAAAATATGGTGGTGGTAGTGTGATGGTTTGGGGCTGTTTTGCTGCTTCAGTACCTGGTGAGGACTTGCTGTGATAAATGGAACCATGAATTCTGCTGTCTACCAAATCCTGAAGGATAATGTGCGGCCATCTGTTCGTGACCTCAAGCTGAAGCAAACTTGGGTTCTGCAGCAGGACAATGATCCAAAACACACCAGCAAGTCCATATAGATATATAGATATATAGATACAGGACTTGAAAAATTTTAGTGCGTCTCACCAGTCAGTCAAAAATGTCACCAGTCAGCATGACCGGACTACAGCCTCGAAAAAAAAAAAATGTTTTCCCTACATTAAGTACACACGAAACATGTCAAGCCTTAAAATTACGTGCGCCCGCAAAATCACAGAAAATGACCACACAGAAAATTGACCATAGGTGACGCTTTAAACACTTTTATTGCTCATCAGTTTAGTGTTATCAGTGATTAATGGCCCGAGAATTATTGCTCCCACTTTGACGTTCGCGGTGATATATAACATGTGTGGCACAATAGGCGCAATCGTTGTTTTCGCACGTAGTGGCACGCGACGCATGTTTTTTTTAATTTATGCTTTTATTTTTTTATTCTTTTATTTTTTTTCTACTTAACT
>NW_017307491.1:249435-249745 GCF_000935625.1 Nanorana parkeri | reverse complement strand
GTGAGACATTAGGGTTCTCCCAGAACCTTAATGTCACCTAGGGACCCCCAGAGAAGATGATGAAGCAGATATCTGCTTCACCAGCTTCTCCCCAGCTTCTGAAGCAGGATATAATATACATCTGAAGCAGGAAGTAATATACATCACTTCCTGCATTCGGGGACGGAGAGGAGATCAATGGGAGATAGTGTACCATCTCCCTTTTAAAAAAATAAAATAAAAAATCTTTATTTTATATTTTAAACGTTTTGATGGTGATCACAAGAAGAAAAAATAAAGTGCAAAAGTAGCAAATAGTTGCTCTCTCGGG
>NW_017307491.1:238519-242824 GCF_000935625.1 Nanorana parkeri | reverse complement strand
TTCAATTATAGGCTCACCAGAGCACGCAGGGTTGTGGAGGGCATACTCTCCAATAAATGGTGCTTCCTGTTCAGGTGGGAATGGGGCCTAAAAATACCATAGAAATACATTGGACGCAGTTTTGATCCGGTCTGCACCTGCTCTGCTCTGCACCTGCTCTGCACCTGCTCCGCGCTTGGTGTGAACTAGCCCTAAGTGAAATGACATCCTTTCAATAGCATGCGTAAGAGATGTCGTTTTTAGAACTTTAGTGTGCAAAACAAAACAAGAAAAAAAAACAGTGTTAGGCAAGTGAATGTGAATAGGTTGTGTGGGTAAGGGGTTAAGTGACGGGAAGGATAAAAGAATACGGTATAAATGGGCCGGTAGTTACTAGATCACCAAAGAGAAAGAAATGGTAGTAAGGCATATAACTGAAAAAAGTGGGGAAGGCAGAGAGGAGATGGGATAAGGCAGGGGCGCCCACTATTTTTCGTCTGGAGATCTACTTTTCAAATGACGAGCTCATTGAGATCTACCAACGAAAAAACACTTGCATTCAGGGGCGGGAGGGGGCGTGGGCTGCGCAGGCAGGCCCCTCGCCCACAGTGCGATCGCCTGCATTAGTGCCTGTGTTCCAGTCCAGTGCGATCCGCAAAAATGCTGCAAGCACTATTTTTGCAGATCGCACTGGACCGGAATGCAGGTACTAATGTGCCTGCGTCCCGAGTGCGGGCGATCGCACTGTGGGCGATGCCATTGACTTCAATACAGCTCCACACCCCCTCCCGCACCAGAACGCAGAGAGTCGGCCTGCTTACATTCCAGTGCATTCCAGCCGCTGTGACAGAACGGACGAGCAGTGAGGGGAGAGTGAGGCGCCGGCTGTCAGATCCTGGCCGAGCGTCTCTCTCTCCTCACTGCTCTGCATTAGTTAGTGACAGCGGCTCTGTCCTCTGCCCTCCCCCGCCGCCGGTTCCTTCACTTCTTCTCGGATCCCCGCTGGGGAGAGCAGCGGCGATCCAGAGAAGCGGCCGGAGGAGAGGACATGGCGATCTACCAGTGACTGGTAGATCGCAATCAACCTTGTGGGCAACCCTGGGATAAGGTTTCCCCATCAGTAGCAGATCAGCGTTCTCCTATCTAAGGGCAAGATAGTCAGGGGACCGAATGTATTCAATCCAGGGGAACCAGGTTCGAGCGACTGAGGCAGAGGTATGTTTAATGGAGCTCGTGAGATCTTCCATGATGTATATATCATGGATACGGTCTAGAACTTGGCCTATGAGGGGGGCTTCTTCCAGAGGGCTGGAATACATGCCCGGGCGGCATTTACCACGTGTCTAATCAAGGAATTGGTATAAGAGCGCAGCGGGATGGTGTTATGGGGGAGGAGAAAGAAGGTCGGGTCCTCGGGCACCTGGACATCCGTACATTTCTGAGCAAGAGCGCGCACTTTTTCCCAAAACCGTCGGAGGGTCGGGCAGGACCAGAAGATGTGTAGCATTCCTGCCCCGGGTTGTTGGCAACGCCAACATAGGTCAGGTGACTCAGGGAATAGTGCGTGGTGGGATTGTGGAGTACGGTACCATCTAGTCACGATCTTACAGCCCGACTCTTGGTATCTATTACTGATGGAAGAACGGTAGGAGAGTGTAAGTAACTTCTCCGTAGTTTCCGGGGTAAAGCAGATCTGTAGTTCTCCCTCCCATCGTGATATAAACCACAAGTGATCTGGGTCCGGTGGTTGGATCAACAATCTGTAGCAGAAGGAAAGTGTGTGTCGGGAGGGCTCATCTTGTGAGCAGAGTTGCTCAAATGGTGGTAAATCTCCCTTTGATCTCCTGTCACAGAGCAGCCGTGCCGGTCCCGGGTACTGCGGGTCTCGAGACATCTAGAGACGCCCGATCGCTTAAAGGCAAAGTGGCCAGCCGTGTAATTACAACGGCCAGCTGGGAAGCTATTCGTCGGGAAGCCCTGTGCGTGTGTATATGTGTGTGTATATAAATATATATATTCCGATTATATATATTTTTATATCAGATTGGTTACCTAAGTTACCTGAAGAAGCACATAAGCGAAATAACCTTGAATATGCAAGCCTTGGAAAAACCTGAATTGATCAAACATACAAGGATCTCTAAAGACCAATATGGACAACAATAGATCTTTTACATTGGTATTTGTATGTAATTTGGCTGCATAACAAGGAATGATGGAATTGTGGTTCCTATCTGGGTTTTTAACTTTTATATGTATTAGTATTGTATTAAATTCCGGGTACATATGGACAAACTACATGTTTTTTTTTTAAATCTAAGCTTGCAATGGTATGCACCTCTTTAAACCCCATGCTTAATTTTTCGTATATTTACACTCCCTTGCTCACACCACCTCACCTGCAACACCCCTCCCCCCAATGCACAATGTACCATAACCTTGCCTGTTCTGGGATGGGCACATTTGTGCTAGTCATGAACAAAGTGTTCCTAGTCAAAATATTTTGCTTTTTTCTCCTCTCTTCTCAAACAATTTGTCTCTCTGGCACAAAGATATGTTTGATAAAGCATTACAAAACTTTGCTAAGAGGAATATTGTTGACCTCGTCTGAAAATACTGGTTGCTGGGGCAGTACTACTTAATATTACTTTAATATTACTTTGACTAGGGATGTACCGATACCGTATTTTTCTGTTGAGTACAAGTACCGGTGCCGTGTGCCCAGATTAGCAGGAAGTCAGGCAGATCATGGCCTGTCACCCAGCTTCATGATTGCCTGTGAAGCCGGTGTTCTAGCGAAACATCACTGGCTTCACTTACTGAGGGTGCCTGGCTTCCTGACCAATCAGGAGGCTGGGCTGCGAGTCATGAGATGCCATCTGGCTTCCTGATTGGTCAGGAAGCCAAGCTGCCTAGCAACTGGTGAAGCTAGCTTTCTAGCCATTCAGGAAGCCATACAGCATGTCTTGACCCGCCTCATGGCTTCCTGCATGGCTGGGAAGTCGGCTTCAGTTGTTCCTAGGCAGCCTGGCTTCCTGACCAATCAGGGAGGCGGGTCATAACCCACTGCCTGGCTTCCTGATTGAAAGGGAAGCCGGCTCCATGCTCCCTCTGCATTTGTGGGCAGAGGGAGATCTCGAATAGGGCCAGAACGCACTGGGGCTGGTTTGAACAAGCCCAGGAGTCCTACAGGGTTTTTCAAAATGGGTGAAACATTTGCAGAAGGCAGGAGAAGTGAACAATTTAGGCCAAAATAGCTGATTTGGAAAAAATTCTCAAATTCAGCTCACTTTGCAGCTCAGCTATGTCTTCCTTGATTGTTCACTTCTCCTGCCTTCTCCAAACCCTTCACCTTTTGTGAATAACCCTGCTAGTAAATAAATAAAGGTATGGACATCTCGGTCGATCTTCAAACAAATCACTGGAGCACCAGACCACTCCTCAATCTCACCTGGCAGAACCATTTTGTGACTGATTTGTTCTCTGAGAATTTGTACAGAAAAATAGCGCATGCAGCATTTTTTCTGACTGCACCGGACCGGAACGCAGGCATTAATGTGCCACGCAGGCAATCTCATTGCGGCCAGGGACCGTGGCTGCGATGCCATTGACTTCAATGCACCACTATGCTCCCTCCCACCCTAGATCGCAGGGAGCTGGCCGGTATGTGGTCCAGTACATTCCAGCACCGAATCGGGCCGGAAAGCACTGGGGCTGGTGAAAACTAGCACTTAAGAACTAACATGGGCAACCTAAGGAGTTAATGCTTTGGGAAGATCAGTGATTTCTCAGTGAATCTGTAGAATGTAATTGCCACACATATAATGGATAGTAACTCAGGATGTTTTATAGATAAGTGAGGAAGTCATATAATAGATTAATATACATCATAATGGTTATATTTTATGGCTCTTATAGCTGCCACTGCAATTTTGTTTTCTTGTTGTTTTGCAGGTGTTGAATCTATCAGAAAAGTGTTACGAGCTTTCCCGACTTAACACAAAGGTATTTAAAATAAAAAATATTTTGCGTTTTTCATAACTAAGAAATTAGTTAAAATAGTATAAAACACTCTCAAATTTATTTTTCGGTATTGAGATCCAGATCAAAGTAGGGCTGCAACTAACGATTTTGTTTTTTTGTTTTTTTTTTATAATTGGGGGGTGCTTTTTTTTATTGTTTTTTTTAACTTCACTGTTAAGGGGCTTTGGGGAAATATCAGGAGTCTAAACAGGGCAGAGGAGGGGTATAGGAGTTGGGGATTACATACAGAGGACGGGTATAGGAGTTGGTGGAGTAGGTACAGAGGAGGGATATAGGAGTTAG
>NW_017307491.1:228987-238181 GCF_000935625.1 Nanorana parkeri | reverse complement strand
GGGGGGGGGGGGTTAGGTATGGAGAAGGCATATAGGAGTTGGGGGGTTAGGTATAGAGGCGGGATATAGGAGTTGGAGGGTTAGGTATGGATGAGGAGTATAGGAGTTGGGGAGGTTTAGGAATGGAGGAGAGGTATAGGATTTGGGGGCTAGGTATGGAAGAGTGGTATGGGAGTTGGGGGGGTTAGGTATGGAGGAGGGGTATAGCAGTTGGGGAGTTGTGTACGGAGAAGAGGTATGGGAGTTGGTGGGTTAGGTACAGATGAGGAGGGGTATAGGAGTTGGTGGAGTAGGTACAGAGGACGGGTATCCTCTGTGAGAGGGAAGGCTTTGGGTTTTTAGAGCACTGGGCTGACTTTTCATTGGGGTACAACCTATATGCTAAAGATGGTCTGCACCTAAATGGAATGCTGTGCTAGGGGAGAGGTTCATGGGAGGGTTGAAGGATTATTTCAACTAGGATTGGGGGGAGGGAAAGTGGGAGTATAATGGGGCAGATACGTCAGACTATAATGGAGGGTGGAATAGGGGAAGATGGGGATTCAAAGTGGATAAGGAGATTCTCATGTTGCAAACAAACATTGGAGATGATAGTACTAATTGTACTACAAAAAAAGATACAGCTATTGCAAACGAAAAATGTAAAAATGGCTTGAATTGTTTGTTTGCCAATGCCAGATATCTGCACAGCAAAATGGGAGAATTGGAAAAATCAGGTCTTAGCATTGAGGCCCCTTACAAGATAACAAGAGTTGGTAACTGGGGACAAAGAGAATGCAAATCTATTAAATATTTTCTTCAGCTCTGCACACACCATGGAACAGGATGTAACTCAAGTCCGTAATGGGGATAGCAGCGCCATAACCTCTAATGAACCACAATGGCTGACTATTTATATAGTTCAGAAACAGACAACATTATGGTGAACAAAGCACCTGGACCAGATGGCTTACACCCACGTGTCCTCACAGAATTGGGCTGTATAATTTCAAAGCCATTGTACCAAATTTTTAGAGAATCTCTAATGACTGGCTTGGTACTGATGGATTGGCGCAAGGCCAATGTGGTGCCTATATATTTAAAAAGGGATCAATATCATTACCAAGTAATTACAGACCTGTAAGTTTAACTTTAATAGTTGGCAAGATACTTTAAAGTTTGATCAAGGATCCCATGCAATTGTTTTTGCTTGAAAATAATATTATAAGCGATAGTCAGCACGGTTTCACAAAAGACAGAAGTTGTCAAACAAACCTACTTTCCTTTTATGAGGAAGTGAGTAATAAATTGGACAGAGGAATGGCTGTGGATATAGTATACTTGGACTTTGCAAAAGCGTTTGGCACAGTTCCCCAAATGCGGCTAATGAATAAGTTAAGGTCAGTAGGTATAGAGTATTCAATCTGTAATTGGATAGAAAACTGGCTTAAGGACCGTAATCAGAGAGTGGTGATCAATGATTCATACTCTGTGAATGGTCCGAGGTTGTTAGTGGTGTCCCCCAAGGTTCAGTGTTGGGCCCCTTACTGTAATCTCTTTATAAATAATATAGAATTGGGGATTAGAAGTACAATTTCTGTGTTTGCAGATGATACCAAGCTATGTAGTGAAATATAGTTCCTACAGGATGTCTCCAACTTACAAGCAGATCTGAATGCACTGTGTGATTGGGCATCTATTTGGCAAATGAGATTTAATATTGATAAATGTAAACTTATGCACTTGGGGACTAAAAACATGCATGTGTCATACACTCTAGGGCAGGGTCGGCCACAATTTTTCGTCTGAAAATCTGCTTTTCAAATGACGAGCTCAATGAGATCTACCAACGAAAAAACACCTGCATCCAGGGGCATTAGGGAGCGTAGCGGTGCATTGAAGCCCAATGGCACCGCAGCCAGGCACAGCAGGCAGGCCCCTCGCCCACAGTGCGATCGCCTGCACCTGGAACCCAGGCACATTAGTGCCTGCGTTCCAGCCCAGTGCGATCCGCAAAAATGCTGCAAGCATTATTTTTGCAGATCGCACTGGACCGGAATGCAGGCACTAATGTACCTGCGTTCCGGATGCGGGCGATCGCACTGTGGGAGGGGGGCATGGCTGCGGTGCCATTGACTTCAATAAAACCCCACACCCCTTCCCGCCGGGAGTCGGCCGGCTTACATTCCAGTGCATCTAGAGGCCCCGGCGTCCTGTCCTCCCGTGGTGCTCGTATGGCCGACGTTGCACATGGGGAGAGGTGTCCTGCCCCTTTCCATCTGCAGCGTCTGACACATTCAGCTGGCCGCCGCACGAGCACCGCGGGAGCATAGCTGTAGCCAGCTCCTTTTGCGCCCGAGGCAAGAAAAAAAACGCCCCCCCCAACAGGCGTGGGATGTCACCCAGCGCCATGCCTCTCGGATTTTCTTTTTCTTTTTTACTATTTTTTATTTTATTTGTATTTCTTTTTTAATCTATATAATTAAAACATTTTTTTTATTTTTTTTTTACTCTTGGGGGGCTTTGGGGAAATATTAGGGGTCTAAACAGCCCCCTGATATTTCCCTTTTAAAATAGAAAAAGAAATTGAGGACACAATCCTCAATCTTCTAGAGGTCCCGGCGTCCTGTCCTCCCGTGGTGCTCGTATGGCCGACGTTGCACATGGGGAGAGGTGTCCTGCCCCTTTCCATCTGCAGCGTCTGACACATTCAGCTGGCCGCCGCACGAGCACCGCGGGAGCATAGCTGTAGCCAGCTCCTTTTGCGCCCGAGGCAAGAAAAAAAACGCCCCCCCCAACAGGCGTGGGATGTCACCCAGCGCCATGCCTCTCGGATTTTCTTTTTCTTTTTTACTATTTTTTATTTTATTTGTATTTCTTTTTTAATCTATATAATTAAAACATTTTTTTTATTTTTTTTTTACTCTTGGGGGGCTTTGGGGAAATATTAGGGGTCTAAACAGCCCCCTGATATTTCCCTTTTAAAATAGAAAAAGAAATTGAGGACACAAAGTCCTCAATCTCTTTTTCTGCAGCCTCTATTCTAAGTGAATGGAAAGCACAGAGGCTTCCCATTCATTCAGAAAATATTTTACTATCATCCAGTTTCTGAATGGGGAGGAGCCTCTGTACAGAGTGATTCTCCCCATTCAGAAACTCATGAATGACCAGGAAGTGATGTAAATCACATCCTGTTCATTCATAACTGGGGACACATAGTACTATGTGTCCCCAGTTATTTACAAACACTGGAGTGATCAGCTGATCGCTCCAGTGTTTGTCCTGCTCAGAGGATTGGTACATATCAGTGATATGTACCGATCCTCTGCCGCTCGGCCACGCACACGGGGGCTCAGCTTCTCCTCTGGATCCCCCATGCTCTCCCGGGGAGAGGCAGCAGGGGATCCGACAAGAAGTGAAAGAAGCACTTCAGCAGTCGAGGACGGAGCCGCTGTCACAGAACTAAGGCCGATCGGTGAGGAGAGAGAGGCGCCGGCTGTCGGATCCTGGCCGAGCGTCTCTCTCTCCTCACCGCTCGGCATTAGTTCTGTGATCGCCGGCTGCAGTGGTTACTTCACTTTTTCTCGGATCCCCGCTGCATACAGATGAAGCCCCACGGGCAGGTGGAGAGAGGACATCGTGATCTACCAGTGATCGTGGATCGCGATCGACCTTATGGGCACCCCTGCTCTATGGGGAGTATGTTTGGGGGAGTCAATGATGGAGAAAGATCTAGGTGTTCTGGCAGACCATAGACTCAATAATAGCATGTTATGTCAAGACACAGTTCAGTTTTGGGCAGCGGTTCACAAAACAGATGTTGTGGAACTAGAGAGAGTGCAGAGAAGGGCGACTAAACTCATAAGAGGCACGGAGGAGCTCAGATATGAGGAAAGATTAGCTGAACTAAATTTGTTCTTCCTGGAGAAGAGGTGATTAAGGGGGATATGATCACAAATGGTCCATTTAGTGAGCTTGTTGCCAAATTATTCACTTTTAACCTTTGCATACGGAAAAGGATTCTTCACAGTTAGAGCTGTGAAAATGTGGAATAGACTCCCCCAGGAGCTAGTTCTAGCTAGCTCAGTTAACTGTTTAAAAAAAACTCGATGTATTCCTAAACGCACAGAATATTATTTGATATTGAGTTCTTATAGGTATATTAAACACCAGAGATTGTTGATCCAGGTAACATCCAATCGCCTTATGGGATCAGGAAGGAATTTTTTCCCCTGTTGGAGCAAATTGAACTATGCTTAACAGGGTTTTTTTTCCTTCCTCAGGATCAACAGTGGGTAACTGTGGGCATAGCCCTCTTGAACTCGATGAAATATATATATACAGTCTGTATGTATATTTGTAATATATACACACACACACACCAGCCACTTTAATAGGTACACCTGTTCAATTGCTTGGTAACACAAATTGCTAATCACCCAATCACATGGCCGCCATTTTATGGATTTAGGCATCTTGACGTGGTGAAAGACTTGCTGAAGTTCAAACCGAGCATCAAAATGGGGAAGAAATGTCTCCGTATACCGCGAGCTGTAGCTCGCGGTATACTGAGCTAAGGGTGATGGGAGGACGCTAGTTTGTGTCCTCCCGTTACCCTAAGGAGAACTATGGGGAAAAGCCCTCACCCCATAGTTCTCCTTTAAGTGACTTTGAACGTGGCATGGTTGTATTTCACAAACTGTTGATCTACTGGGATTTTCACACACAACCATCTCTAGGGTATACAGAGAATGGACCGAAAAATAGAAAATGTCTAGTGAGCGGCAGTTGTGTGGACGAAATTTCCTTGTTGATGTCAGAGGTCAGAGGAGAATGGCAACAGTAACTCAAATAACCACTCGTTACATACGAGGTATGCAGAATACCATCTCTGAATGCACAACACGTCGAACCTTGAATCAGATGGGCTACAGCAGCAGAAGACCACACCAGGTGCCACTCCTGTCAGCTAAGAACAGGAAACGGAGGCTACCATTCGCAAAGGCTCACCAAAATTGGACAATAGAAGATTGGAAAAGCGTTACCTGGTCTGGGGAGTCTCGATTTCAGCTGTGACATTCAGATGGTAGGGTCAGAATTTGGCGTAAACAACATGAAAGTATGGATCCATCATGCCTTGTATCAATGTATCAGGCTGGTGGTGGTGTAATGGTGTGGGGAATATTTTCTTGGCACACTTTGGGCCCATGATGCTATCCTGTCAATATGGACCAAAATCTCTGAGGAATGTTTCCAACACCTTGTTGAATTTATGCCACGAAGAATTAAGCCAGTTCTGAAGGCAAAATGGGGTCCATCCGGGACTAGAAAGGTGTACCTAATAAAGTCACCGGTGAGTATAGGAGTTGGGGGGGATTAGGTACCGAGGAGGGGTATAGGAGTTGGGGGGGGGATTATGTTCCGAGGAGGGGTATAGGAGTTGGGGAGGTTAGGTACCGAGGAGGGGTATAGAAGTTGTGGAGGTTAGGTACCGAGGAGGGGCATAGGAGTTGCGGAGGTTAGGTAGTTGGTGGAGTAGGAACAGAGTAGGGGTATAGAAGACTCTGTAATAAACATTTCAAAATACTTTTGAAGCAATGAGAACATTTTTACTCTGCATCTTTTAATTGCTATGTGACGGACTCCGGAGCATCGCTCAATAGCATTGTTCGGCGAAACAGTGGCAGTAATCACCTTTCCTCCTCATATGAATCGCTAACAATGATACTTATGTTAGGAAAGGCACAGTGCTCCGAAGATTGTAAGTGCTGGGGCGACTGCAATGTCACCGCCAGCTTCTGCGTTCCAGAGGAGAAAGAATAAGTGACTCCTGCTCAGTTTTGTGGAAGGGCGGCCTATTTCAGATCTGTACATAATGTGTAAGGGGGAACGCACTGCCAGCCCCCCACTGGCTGCTCAGATCCGGGGAGAGGACAACACACTGCAGTTGTTTCCTTCTGAACACGGGGAATTGTCCAGGCGCCGACTGCTATCCCACAGCACAGTGCATAGTCGGTAACAATTCTAAGGGCTTTGTTTCAGCTCTCCTCTACGCTGGGCACTGGCTGCATCGGTCTGTGTCTCCTCCAGCGCGGAGGAGAGAAGCAGGTGATCTGGATCAACTAATCAATAATTATCGATTTAAATCGATTAGTTGATTCTGCCCTAGATCAAACAAAAATACATTGCCCAGCAAAGTATTTCTTAACATTTTTGCCCAAGCACTTACAGGGCATCATGTTTTTGAATAGCCGGCTCCAACTCTCTCAGCTCAGCTTCCATGAACTTCATGTCCAGTACAAGGGACAGACCAGTTTCTAGCTGCTGTCCGTCTTTGAGCAGGGAGGAGGGGAATGATTTGCATTGCTGTGCCTTTATGTTTGTGGAAACAAAATCAAATTTGCAAAATATGTATTCTATATTGCATGTGAAACTGCTTTTTTGCCATGATGTTTTTTTTATATGCCTGACTGCATGTAAAGCTAAGTTCAATACTGCTAGATATATTTTGCTGCACACCTGATATATATTTAATATGGAAATGTAAATAGAGGTGCACCGAAATGGAATTTTATGATCGAAACGGAAAATAAAAAAATTGTCAGGCCGAAACCCAAAAAACAGTTTTCTAACCTTTTTTAATTTTTTTTAAATATCTAATTTTTATTTATTTATTTTTTAAATATTTTTCTTTTTTAACTTTACTTTCAGGGGCCCTGGGAAATAACAGGGAACTAAGCAGACCCCTGATATTTCCCATTTAAGGGCCGGTTCACACCACAAAGTCTGCGTTCCAGAGGGTTCGGCCTCTGGAACGCAAGCCTCCCGCCTCGCACTGGGGCAGCGCAGCTACGCCCCAGTGCGATCGCCCACACCTGAAACACAGGCACATTAGTGCCTGTGTTCCGGTCCAGTGCGATCTGCAAAAATACGGCAAGCACTATTTTTGCAGATCGCACTGCGGACGGGGGTGTGGCTGTGGTGCCATTGACTTCAATGCACCGCCACACCCCTTCCCGCCCCTGAATGCAGGGAGCTGGCCGGCGTGCGTCCCAGAGGCCGAACGCTCTGGAACGCAGAATGAACAGGAAGTGATGTAGATCACTTTCTGTTCATTCATAATTGGGGACCAGTAAACATACTATGCCCTCAATTATTTACAAGCAGTCAGCGATCAGCTGATTGCTGACTGCTTTTACCCGCTCTCCATCCTGACTTGCTGTCACAGGAGGCTGAGCCAGCAGTGCGGGAGGAGAGCTTGGCCTCTTTTGACAGCTGACTCCTCCCCCCCTACTGCCTGCTCAGCCTCCTGTGTCAGCTCACAGCTGTGTCCTCCCCCACAATGCTCTCCATCCTGATCTGTCACAGGAGGATGAGCGGGGCCGCGTGAGAGGAGAGCTCTAAATGCACATTTTCAGCTTAACACTCTCATTGCTTCATCTCTCACTTTTCTCTGCTTTCCTTCTTAATGCAGCACTCCACCTCTTTTCTCTTTGCAGTGTTACAATCTTTCTGTGATTGGAGGAGGCGAAAAGGGGGCTGGGATGTGACATCTCTCCTCCTCGAGTCACATCATGTCTTGTATCTTTAAAAAATTATCAGACATTTTCTGATTGGAGGATAATGAAAATGGGCTCCGTGATGCGACCAGAGCCTTTCAGTGTCCGGAAGCTGGGTGTTCTGTACAGGGTATGGCTTGCTGCAAGGTAAAATTTTTCTACTTTGCAGCTGCCCAACACCCAGCTTATTAATGATAATTTAAACACCCAGTGTGTTGTGTAAATTATCATTCTTGTCTTAGTGTGTAAGGGTACACCAAGGACCAGGACGTTTGCAGTAGTCTAAGCTTATAGATAACAGGTAGGGGGGTGCCGTCTAGTAGTAAGCAAGAAAGAGTTATAGGTGGGTCTTAAGAAGTATACAGCATTTGGGAGAAAAAAATAGGTATAACAATGGTAAAGACATCTGCAGTGGTTGAAAAGGTCAATTGACAGCATGTCCACTGTCACACAGCATGTCCTAAAGCTATGCTGCCCCTGCAGCAGGCCTTCCATTTCTGGCCTTGTCAGTCCTTGTACTCAACCAGATATCATGAGGAAGCATAAACACATAATGAAACAATTTCGTTCTCCTGTCCCTGTGAGGTGTATCCAACATCATCAGGGGTTAAAGAGGAGCTAGTGTGATCAATGATTTCTCCTATATGATGTAATGGGCCAAATAATCTTACACCCTGGACAGGATGAATATGTAAGGCCTAGTTATTGCAGGTAAGATGATCGGATCAAGAGGCATCATTTAAGGTAAGTCCTTACACTAACATTGGAGGGGGGGTGGGGGATTTTTTACTTTAAAGTGACATTAAAGTCAATTATTTTCCCTCCCCACAATGTTAATGAAAGCAGTTACCTTAAATTATGTTTCTTAATCTTTAAACGGAGCTTTTACAAACATGCTGTCAGTACGCAGTACAAGGCGTTTGTCTAGGGCCGCTCCCAAGGAAAGTGCCGCTCTAGGCAAACGCCTTGTGTGCCTCGCGGTAAATACGCCCCTGATTGCAGGGGAAGGACCAGTGCCTATTAGGTGTAAAACACCATATGCCTATTGCAGGAATAACAAAGTAAAGCACCCAATAAAAAATATGTTAAAAAAAAATGTGTAAAACAGTTGTATAACGATGCTACCATACAAGACCATCTCTAGCTCCCAAACCACAGGTGCTCAAGCAACTTGATGACAAAGACCACTATAGAAAAAACAGTAAGGTTGCACAGCATGTAGATTTGTTCCCTGTTACCAGCATAAGGCCAGATATGTCATTTGGTAGATAAGGGGAGCACTCAGCATGGGAAAAGGGATGAGAACGCCTTTTGCCTACCAGATAGATTAAGAACAAGGTGCAAGATCCGTGTTGTGCTGTCAGCTCATAAAAGTGACAGTGACAGGGTTTCCTATAGAAGTGTCATTTAACAAAATTCTGGAGATCTCTGGTCTCAAAGCAAATAAAGGATCAAAACATAGAATAACCTTAAGAAATTGACGTGGAAATATTAGGTACATTAATACCAGATTTTGGTTTTCCAAGATGTACTCCTGATAGCGACCATTGACCTAGTTTCATTGGCGCTTTTTAGAGGTGGAGCTGTCTCTGCCACGGCATCTCAAAGACCGTAATTGTTGCCACTGATCTGGGAAGAATAGTGAATTCAGGACAG
>NW_017307491.1:220289-228768 GCF_000935625.1 Nanorana parkeri | reverse complement strand
GAAAAGTGAATTCAGGACAGGGGGGGGGGGTCTAGTGGGGATCTGATTCCATCACGGCCAGATTGAAAGTTTTAGAAACTGTTGGTAGGTCTGCGGGGAAGTGGAAGATATGTTCTTTGCCTTTCTTGTGTGCCAGCAAATGAAAGACATACCCACCCTGATACTGTATACTGTATTGTCATCCTTAGGCGTTGGGGGTCTTGTGCATGTGGTCAATTTCTCTAGTTGCTGTACCCAATATCTCCAAAAGTGTGTTAAGTAACTCGCTTTGAATGATTTAGGGGCGGGTTAGAACCTCTGTCATTTGTTTTTTGGTGTCTGTGTCCCAATATGGGGGATTTACTACTGTTGTTTGACCTGATGCCTATTCTTGCCACAACAGACAGTGAGGGGAAAGCCAAAATGTAGTTGTCCCCTGAACAAAAAGTAAGGGAAGTCTTCCAATTGGAACACTTGTTCCAGTGACAACTGTCTAACATGGTAAGTCCCCTTACTTTGAAGATTTTCTCTAACTTCCTGTATTGTCTCTGGGAAGTGGAATTTCCCCAAATTGTTACCCCAAACATTTTGGCTATACATACACTTTAACTACACACACATGTTTGCTTAAAGTGGATCTAAACCTCAAATGAATAGTTTTTCAGTTTACAGCATATAGCTAAGAAGGCAGATAACACTGTTCAGTTAGAAAAAGTGGCATGCACACCGAATTTCAGGCAGGATTAAAGGAGAACTATGAGGTGAGTGCTTTTCACTCAGCTCATAGTTCTAGCCGACCTGTGACAATGAGACTGTCACAGGTCGGCTCAGTAGATCGGGAAGTGAGCGAACCTCTAGATAGGCAGAGTCAGCTGTCACTCACGCAGCTGGGCGGATCCAGACATAATTGTCGGGATCCGCTTCAGCTGCGGCGTCTCAGTATACCGTGAGCTGTCCTAAATAACAGGAAGGATTCCATCTTGTGTTCCATTTGCATTTCTTTTGAGCCATAGGCAAGGCTGACTGGAGCACAGAGTCTTCCTTACCCCCCATTCCCAATATACCATCATGGATATTGGGGTGGTTGCATACAGTTCTCATGTCCACTGTTTAGTAGACAGGGGACATGTAGTGGTTTTGCCTGTAGTAGTTATTTTACCACCTCTCAATTTTTTAACTGTTTGGGGCCCTCCCATAATTCATAATGTATTAACGAATGTGTCCCTCAATGGACGATAAAGAATACGTTTTATACTTGTTATTTTTGTACTGTTTGTTACAACTGAGCAGAAAGGGAAGAGAAGGGGGTTATAGACTCCAAAGGCTGGTATTCAGGTTTTTATACCTAGTGCTCATTCTCCTGCAGGTAGCAAGAGTTAAAATTTTCAGCCAGGTTTGTTCTGTGACTTCATATTCTCCCTCTCTACTGTCCCTGTGACATCAGATGTTTTAACCCTTCCATTGCTAAAAATGTTGGTCTGTATCCCTGTTGGAGAGAATTCCTGTTACTTTCTGCCCTGTGCAAGAAAATCTCCCCGATAGGGACACAGACCACAATAATGTATGAGAGTGACTCTATCCCTTACCCTCTCTATCGAAAACAGCATTTTTGTCTAGTTAGGCTTTAACAAATTGTTTTACACCTAATTGTTTTAAACACATTATTTCTTTTGTGTATAGGTAATGGACATGGGCTGGCCTGAACTACATGCTCCCCCTCTGGATAAAATTTGTTCCATCTGTAAGGCAATGGAATCTTGGATGAACAGTGACCCATTGCATGTGGTTGTAATTCACTGCAGAGTAAGTGCATGTCAGATGTTTGTAAATTGAAAATGTTTTTCAGTTGAAAAAGATTTTCATGCAATATTTTGTCTGGATGAGAAGTTTGTATATTATGTATCTATGTTGTTTTCATTCATTCCTAAAGGAGCCAAACCGTAGTGTTACTGTTAAAGCAGAAGCACCACTCTGATGCTGGTTTTTCACTGGGGAAAATAATAGCATTTTCAAGAAAAAGGATAAGGTTTATTTTACTGAGTGTTTTGTCAAGGCTAAAAAAAACATATGGAGTATGTCTCTGCAATACATGCACATTTCCCTGTGCTTTATCCTTTTAACAACCCTGCAATACAGAAAAATTCCTGAAATGAATTCCCGTTTCCCGTTGTGGGCTGAAAACCATGTCAGTTTTGGACTAAAATCACAAAAAAATTGTATCAACCCTGCCCAGTTGTCTATTGCTAAACTACTGAATTCCTCCTCTTCTTGATCTCCACAAGTCTACAAGATAATTCAGAAGGCTGTTTATTCTAGAATATTCTTGAGATAACGCATGCAGAATGCACAAGACAGTATGGAATTTCTGACAAGCCATACAGGCTTAGATTTCCCTCATTCAGCCCTGAACAAGAGAAATTGGCAGGTTCTCCCATTCTCGCTGGGTAGCGTGTTTAGTGAATCACCCCTATTGGCTATTGTGTCAGACAGTCGGCACCCACAGCTGTCTAAATACTCAAACATTGACTGCATCTGATTGCAGCCTTCAGTTTTCCAGCTGGCTTCCTTCAATTTTCAACCAAAGTTTGTCGCGTCTGGTGGTGCTGACAGTGCCACCTACAGCTTGAAAATCAAGCTGAAATGGCTACCTTTTAGACAATTGTTTGAACCTATCCAACATATATAACACTGTTCTTTTAATTGTATGTTTAACAGACGAAAAGGGAGCAAATAAGATACTAAAACGTACCCTTACATACCCTTTAACTCCTTTATGGAGTGTCAGCTGTCAGTGTTTGTTGGTACTTCATAGATGTCTCCCAATCTGTTAGAGAAGAGCCAGATATGGTAATTTGCATCTCATGTCTGGAGTAGCCTTTCTCAACCAGGGTGACTCCGATATGAAAGGGGGGCTCTGATGTAAAGGAGGGAATCTGATGTGAAAGGGGTCTCCTAGCGTGAAAGGGGGGCTCTGATTTTGAATGGGGGCTTCTGATGTGAATGGGGTTCCTGTTTTGAAGAGGTAATCTCTGCTGTGTATGGGGAACTCCATTTTTTGTGTTGTGTGGGGTCCCCCCTTAAACTCCACAACAGACCCTATCTGGGATAAGGGTCTGGTATGGATTTTGGAGGGGCCACTGATCATTTTTTAACTGGGGTGCTTCGAGATTTTGCTTACTTATAAAGGGTGCTGTGACTGACAAATGGGGGGAATCTGATAATAAGCATGTAATCTATTGTGAAGAGGGGCTCCTAGTGTGAGAGGGGGGACTCTGATGTGAAAGGAGGGGGCTGCTGATTTGGAGGGACAACCATATTTTTGGTTTTTGTGTGGGGCTTCCCTTAAAATCCACAACAGACCCTATCTGGGATTTTTTTAGTTTTTTTATAAATCTTATACATTTTTTTTTTTTTTAAATAGAACACGTGATGTAGGTCTCAAACAGAGTAATGCAACAGAATTGAAATTGTAACCACATACAGTCACCATATAATGCAGAGACCTTACAAGACCTTGAAAGCTCTCAAATGTCATACGTACCTCAGGTACATATAGACATGTATGTTTTGGATAGACTAAGTACACCTCTGTCCGCATTTTATTTTAAGTAATGTGAGGATTCGCTCCAAACGGTAGCACATTAAGGACACCGCCACTCGCTTTTCCCTGTTTTAGGGCTTCTTTGCCCACTTTTATTTACTCATAAAATGGAAAGAAACGTCCATGCAAGTGCTCCCTCGCAGGGGTTTCCAAACACACAGTAGGTTTCTTAAGCAAAAAAAAACATTTTGCCACACAGGCTTGTCCTTTTGCCACACTAAAAAAAGGGGGGGGGGGGGGAGTGGGAGAGAAGAAAAGGAGGAAGCAGGAGAGGTAATTAGGGTGTGTTGGGACCAGGAGAATGTGTTATACCCACCAGATAACCCTCCAGCGGTAGCACCCCCATCTACCTATTCTTTAGTGCACTGCATCTCCCACATTCAATGCCAGGGACCTGTAATCTTGGGAGCAAGTGAAATTCATCTAGTAGAACCACATGCATTAGAATTGCTTATATAGAGATATACTGCATATAGAGATGCTGTGAGATCTTCCATGGTCCTTTTTTCGGCCACCTTAAAGAACCACAATTGTGTCTTGGAGCAGCCCCTCTTTTCTAAAAAAAGACGCAATACAGGCTATAGCTGCTTTCACTAGATGGATTAGCAATCAGCATTTGTATTGGTGTCTGGAATTCAAAGTGGAGATACGTGGCTGGGTTTGTCACCCGAATGAACATATGTCCGTTTGTGAATATGGTCTCAGATTTGTTTCCAAAAAGGTCTCTGTTGTGGGCAGTGCTAAAAAATGTGGAGGATCATGCCTCCCCATGTTCCCCACATCGCCATCACATCTAGACTACCTGTGTATACATTTTATGCAGCACAGAGGGAACTCTGTACCACCGAGTTAGAATTTTATAGCTGGATTCCTGGAATCTGCACGAGATAGAGGTTGCATGAGCAAAGTAAAGAATATCATCTCTGTTCCAGAGGGAACTCCATTTGTAGGTCCCTTTCCCACCTAATCAAGAAAGGGGGTAAAAATTGGTCCAGGGGGTTCACATATAATTTTTTTACATTTTAGACTAGGGTGCCTCCAGATTTTGCTTACTTTTAAAGGGTGCAGTGACTGAAAAAAGGTTGAGAAACGTTGTCAGGGGTAACTTGGCTTCCAAAATGTGCCAAGTTTGCTACCTCTTTGCAGACTTTACTACCCAGAATGGAAAATGTTGTTAGCATTTTACCATGTCTAGTTCTGCTTATAACCTCTTCTTCCCTTGCCTGCTTATTGAACAATGAAGGAAAAGCAGCACAGTAACAAGGTGATATCTTTGCTTTCCCCTCTAGTAAACATGATCACTGTTAAACTGATCCCACATATTGCAATCAGAATGTATGATCTTCTTTAGATTTGCCAACAACTATGTATGGCAAGCTTATTGGATATAAATTAAATGTATTGTTTATTTTCGCAATTCCACTACACAGTTTTTGAGAAACACAAATGAAATAGTACAATTACAGTTTCTAGCTTCAGGAGGACCAGCACTGTGTAAATTGATGGAGTCCTGATTTGGCTGAAAAGGCTTCCCCTCCCTTTCTTAAAGTGATATTGGGCATAGATTTAATGATTCTAGCCACCTCCGCGCCTGTGAAGGGGGATTGGAGTTTTTCTAGTTGAGAAGGCGTCAGCGAAGGCAGGTGTAGTGGGCGTAGGAACTCCTCAATTTCAGGACGTGAGGGTTGGTGAGACCCTTCCTCGTCCTGGAGATTATATAAGGATTTATAGTAGGCACTGAAGGCTTCAGCTATATCTTGGGGGTGGTATAGTTTATGGTTATCAGAGGGGCGGAGTATATAGGGAATCCTCGTGCGGGTTTGTTTGGCTTTCAAACGAGAGGCCAAAAGCTTACTAGCTTTACTGCCACTAACATAGAAGTTCGATTTGACCCTCATAGAGTGTCTACAATGTTGTTCCATAAGGAGTTTCCTGAGGTCTAACCTAAGTTGGGATAGAGTGGAGGAGCGTTTGGGGCATGGTTGTTGCTTATTTTCAGCCTCAAGTTTGCCTATGTTAGATATAAGCTGGTCTAGAGCCCTCAACCTCTGCCTCTTGACCCTAGAACTATGTTGAACAAGTATACCCCTAATATACGACTTATGGGCGTTCCAGAGCATAAAGGGGTCTTCTACTGAGGATGCGTTGAGATCAAAAAACTCCAACAAACTATCATTTATCATCTTCACTGAATCTACCTGTTGTAGGAGAAAAACATTATTGCGCCAGACAAAAGAATTAGCGCTAGGATGCCCTGATGAGACCTCCCTTGAGATTGGAGCATGGTCTGACCATGTGATGTCGTGGATAAGAGTCTTTCGGATCCAGGGCAGGATTGTGCGATATACCAGGAACAGGTCTATCCTGGAATAGGAGTTGTGTGGGGGGGAAAAAAAAGTGAAGTCACGTTCACTGGCATGTTGGCACCGCCAGACATCAAACAGTCCATTACCATTGATGGCAGGTTGGAGAGACGGTAGCCGCCGTTGTGGCGAGGAGGTGGAGTCCATGTCTCTGTCTGGGACCAAGTTGAAATCAGTGCCCCCTGTTGGCCTTTCTGCGTCTTTTTAAGCAGACGGGTAAGAAATCTCGTTTAGTGGGTATTGGGTGCGTAGAGGTTCACTATGGTGAACAGTCTGGAGTTGAGGGAGCACACCAGAATGATGAAACGGCCCAATGGGTCCAGGTGTACCTC
This sequence comes from Nanorana parkeri, assembly GCF_000935625.1. Classification (NCBI taxonomy): domain Eukaryota; kingdom Metazoa; phylum Chordata; class Amphibia; order Anura; family Dicroglossidae; genus Nanorana; species Nanorana parkeri. Next base: position 222,493 of record NW_017307491.1, on the reverse strand, counting down.
GAGCTGTTGGTAGGACACCGTATCTCTAATCGCCACCAAAACGCCCTTGGTCTTGGAAGGGGCGTTGGCAGTGAGGATGGTAGGGAAGCTCCTATGTGAGCACTGTGGTGGAGCGGAACTGCAGAAGTGGGACTCTTGGATACAGACAACATCTGCGCGGTGTTTCAGAGCTTCTGCCCACATGGAGCGTCTCTTGGCGGGGTGGTTGAGGCCCTTAGCGTTGAGAGATAGGATCTAGACTGCCATGGGTGGGATATAGATAGTGTATGTAGGTGTGCACATAGTACTCACAGAGCCTCATCTCGGTGTTCAGCCATAGTGGATAGGAGTCTCCAGATGCAGGATTCCGGACGACTTCCCGAGGGTAAGTTGTTTGCTCATGTGGTGGCGTGAGGAACCTCTTCTCATGGGGTGAAAGAAAAAAAACAGGAACTAGAAAAAAGCGAACAAAGAGAATGTCAAAGTGGAACAAGTCAAGTAAAAAACAATTCCCCGATGGATCAAGGAAGCAGTTGTAACAACTGAACATGAACAGGGGTGGTATCACCATACTAGCCCACTAGGACCCGTGGGCAGGTGTGAGAACAGAACGGCTCGTTTGGCAGCGGTCAGTTGTTCGGTCTCGGCTCCCTCTTGCGTGATACTACTTGCCAGTCTGATGCATGTTTGGCAGCGGACATTGGGCGAGCCTCAGCTGCAGGGGACACTTGCCATTGTTTCAGGAGAGCAAGACCTTGCTCCAAGGTAGTGATTGTGTACAGGTCATTGTCTTTAGTTATCATGAGCTTTGTCGGGAACCCCCATCGGTAGAGAATTTTGTTATCTCTGAGGGCCTTCGTGATTGGTACCAGCTTTCTGCAGAGTTGCAGAGTAAATTGGGAGAGATCCGCAAATACCTGCAGTTTTGCGTAGGCGGCGGGGAGGTCGTTCGGATGTCTCAGCGCCTTGAGCAGCCTTTCCAGCACATGGAAGAAATGGATGCAGAGCAGGGTATCCCTCGGCACTCCATCCGGTAGATGCGCGGGTTTGGGCAGGCGGTGGATGCAGTCGATGGTTAAGTCAGGTGGGGAGGCATCAGGCAGGACTACTTTAATGAACGCTTGCACAAAGGTGGATAAGTCGTCAGGACGGACAGATTCAGTTATTCCTCTGATTTTTACGTTATTGCGGCGTGACCTGTCTTCTAGGTCCGCCACTTTAGTTTGCAGCCAGGTAATGTCATCTTCCCGGTCGTTATGCGCATCCACCAGTTCGTTAAAGGTATCAGCAAAGTCCCCCATTTTATCCTCAATATGGGTGACCCTCTCCCCCACTTCTTGTAGGTCAGATGAGAATTGGTGGACAAGGGCCTGCATATCTGCGTTGAGCGAACTCCTCAGGGACACCAGCATATCTTTAAGGGTGGTATCTGGTATCGTCCAGAACACTGGAAGGGCTTACCTCCTCCACTAGGCCCGAAGCCGGGGGCCTCGATTACGCCGGGCTCCGCACGGCCGGAGATGTTGGCAGCCCGTTTTTCGCTGGTGAAGAGCGCTGGAGAGCGGATTCCCTTCCCCCTGCCTGCGATGAGTAGGAGGAACCCCCTGATCGCTCAGAGCCCTGAGAGGGAGATGTGGATGGGGTAGCAGTGCCGCCACCATCTTGCGAGGCCTTAGGCTGAGACCGCCGGAAGAAGTCCGTCGCTTTGCGGGGTCTCGAGCGGTTCCTGCGTTTGCGGGACATGACCGGGGGTGCTTCCAAGTAGCGGCAGTGTGTTTAACGGCCGGTATGTCTCCCGCTTGTCGTTTTAATTTATGCCCAGGCCTGTGTGTGCACGGAGCTCTTCTCCTAAGCTGCCGTCTTGCACGCCAGTTGGCCACGCCCCCTCTTAAAGTGATATTAAAGCTTTTTTTCTTTTAAAATTTGCTACAAGTTGGCCCACCATTTTATCAAACTGCTGTAGTTTTTCTTTTAAAGCTTTCAATTCCTCATTTTCTCGTGGGTCCCCGCAGCGCTCTTCCCACCTCCCTCTGCACAGGTGCTTTCATCAGCTAAGCAGCTGCTGTAGGGGCACCCATCGCTGCTAGTTCCCGACCGTGCCAGCAGTAGCTGTGCTCATCCCCTCCTCTCCGCCCAACAGTTTGATGGCAGAAGGAGCCTATGGTAAGGCATAACATATGTCATTTTTGGGGGTGAATCCATAATGGAATTATATTAATGTTTAT
>NW_017307491.1:218386-219598 GCF_000935625.1 Nanorana parkeri | reverse complement strand
ATTATATATAATATTATATATTATAATTATTGTTTTTCCTATTGTTTTTCTGCTCTTACTGCTGGAATTTTTTTATTCTTTTCATACTCATGCATCTCAAGTGTGGATTTTTGAATAACTTTTAACTTCCAAAACAATATACTGTATATTTTCTGAAAGCAGAGGACATCAAGAATATAAAAAAATATACACTAAAATATTTGCGTGTGAAGAAACACCATATAATCTCCAAAATTTCTGTTAAACATGAAAGATGAGATGTGTCCCGTAAACACTTACCAAATTTGTCAAGTCTAAAAATGATCTACGCCTGCGAAAAGGCAAAAACCAATACCCATAATTACAGTAATCACTCTGGCGTGCATCAGGATATCCAATATGTGTTGTGCAATTGTCATTAACATACCAGTGGCCACCCTACGTGTGCTCACGTGAAGGCAGTGTAGTTGTTGTAAAATGTTTATTTTTTTGGTACAATTTAGTTTAACTGTTTTTTTTAAATGTGCTTTTATTTAAAAAAAAGTAACAAAGGTAAAAATAAAACTTTTTTTTCTACTTTGATCAAAGTGTTAAAAAAATAAGGGTACTATAGATAAAAGTATACATTTTATTCCATGTTTGACCTGTTTAAAATAACACTAAAGTTATGAGTCGGGTGCAAAGCATTGCAAAGTTATGTGCAAAGGAAATAAAGGCTATTTTTTTTTTAGTTTTGCGCAAACAAAACAAAACAAAAAAAAAAGGTTTATTAATATTTAGAGAGAAATAAACAAACACACAAAACAACAGTAGGAAAATATTACTCAAGGGGAGAAGGGGAAGAAAGTTGCATAGTTGGTAAGGTTGAATAAAGACACCAGTCTATCCAGTTATTGTTTTTGTGTGTGTGTACATTTTGCTGTAGACTCCCATTGTAAACTGAGGAACTCATCTAAATGTTTTTGACGTCATCTCCACACTACAGCTGATTTTACTAACTGTAGAAGGGAGTTCCACATTTTTCCTGCTTTAACAGTGAAAAAACCCATTGTGTGTATTTGTATATTGCAATCATATTGGCCTCTTATCCAAGGAGAACAAGTTTAATTTCCGTAGTCGTTCTTCATATCAAACAATAAATACACTGCACTAAAAAACGCTGTATGTGTATTTAAAAAATCCTATCAAACCAATGTCATACCCCCCCCCCCCCAAAAACAAAAATATAAAAAA